>NC_133622.1:80559981-80662481 GCF_048593235.1 Sminthopsis crassicaudata | reverse complement strand
ATGTAATTGGGGAAAAAATTAAACTATTTTAAAAAATAAAAATATTTTGTTTAACACTAATATTTTAAGCATAGTAATATAAACTTAATGTGTATATATTATTCATGTTTATACTGGAAGAAGAGAAAGAGAAATATGTGTTGGATTAACACTGCTAGGATAATTCCTCAATTGCTAGTCTTCTTTCTTCAAACAATTTGCATTTAGTTGTATTCATTCTCTTTATAATCTATTCAGTATAAACTTATTTAATTACTTTGCATTTACTGGGATGTGTTCTCTTTGTATATATTTTGGTATATACTTATATACCTACTTGTTGCCTTCATTGTTAGAAAAAGGAACTTTGAAGCAGAAATGCATTTTTCATATGTGTATATTTGTATCTTCAGCATCTTGTATACCCTAAAGACTCTGGAACAGTCATCACTTAAATATTTGCTATGGTTGACATCTAGAATATGGAAGCAGCTCGCTGTCCTAGGAGCCAGGAGATGGAGAGAATCCTATTTCTGCCACTAATTCAAAAGGTAATTCTGAGAGAATCACATCCAATTTCTCTTGTGTAAAATGAAAAGGGTTAATATATGGTTGATATTTTTCTTTATCACTAGAGTCGAAGATTCTTTCTTCTACAAAAAATTAAGAGTAAAATATACAAATAAAGGTAATAAAAGACTTACTATATGCAAAAAGTTTAAGGAACTGTATTTTTTATCCAGAAGGTTCAAAGTTAAAATTTCTTTTGCAGCTAAGTAAACCATCTTTTGTTTCAACTCACCCACAAGGTCTATATGTAAATACGATATAGCTTTCTTCATCACTTCTTTCAATGAAAGTTACACATGTGTGCTTCTCCCAGTGCCTCATTGCCTGCTTAAACATGGCTCGCTGGCTGCCTGAAAGAATGGCATGGCATCAATAAACAAGACATTCCAAAGACAAAAAAAAAATGTGTTACAATCATTTGGATTTCTCTAGACCAAGACTAATCTATTAAGTGATACTGCTTTTCATAAAAATTATGTATGTCTTTAGAGCATCGTTACCTCTCTCAATCATGAATGGATTATTATTATGAATCTTCAAGTATAAGGAAATCTTTCTTCAGTTTCTAAGCTAGCAAAAGGTATGAAAATATTTGAACTGCTTCAGGTAAAGATAATGATTTTATGGTACAATTAAAATAAACAAAAGAAAATCTCCAGGACATTGGATAGAGGATCTCTATGGAAGACTGAATAAGGGAATATGAATGAGTTCCAAATACAAATTTAGAAAAAGTCATGTAAGTACTGAAGTATGAACATTCCTACCTAATATCCCTAGTAATAAAACTTACTATCTTTACCAGTTTGTATGGAAAAGATGCTATAACTGATGTATAACTTATTCTAGCAGGTTATCAGAAATCATCTGTCAGTAGACAGATTTAGTGACATATGGGAAGCACAGATTTAAAAACGAGAAGAACATTAGACAATTAAAAATATTTTTTAAATGTAAGCACATTGTAGCCTAGTAAAACAGGGTAATTTTTGGTAGGTATTCTTTTCTTTTCCTTATTCATCTCATATTATTATTATTACACAAATATTTGTGCCCATCTAGTCAGCAAGGTATTATTTTATTATTTCTCTTCATTTCACCAAAATATACAAACAGAAAGATTCTTACCAGTGAAATTGCCTCCTATCAGGTATGGAATGACACCCCCAGGCCATATTCTTTCAGTTCTTGATGTAGCAGCCCTGGGGACCCTATTTTTTTCATTTTGTCCTGAGAATTTCATAGATGTTTTTCCCTTGGCTGTGTTGTTTTGTTCTAAGCCTGTAGTGACAGTTAAAATATGATATAAAACAGAAGTACTTCATCAGGGATTCTTTTAGCCTCTTAAAGGACAAAGGTCTGAATGTCTTTGTTTCATACTTTCATAAAATGCTGGTTAAAAACATACCAAACACACACACATACACATATAATTTCAATATTACACAAGGTGTTATTATGAATCTATTTTTTTCTTTCTTTTTTCCCCTGAGGCAATGGTGGTTAAGTGACTTGCCCAGAGCCACACAGCTAAGAAATGTTAAGTGTCTGAGACCAGATTTGAACTCAGAGTCTCCTGACTTCCAGCTGGTGCTCTATCCACTGTGTCACCTAGCTGCCTCAGAATCTATTTTTTCAAAGGAAAACTATCTTTTAACAGTTCTACATATTTAAAAGCAATATTAGGCATGAATAATAAATACAAAATAACAATCATAATAATATTGGCATAATACTTTAAGATATGCAAATTACTTTATAAGTATTATCTCACTTTATCTTCACAAATAGATGCTACTATTATCCCTGTTTGACAGATGGAGAAACTAAAGAAGAAAGAAGCTAAATGACTTATTCAGTGTCACATGGAAGTAAGCTGGATCTGACCTTAGGACTTCTAGTCCAGCACTCTATCCCACTGGTCCACTTAGCTTCCTCATGCTATTATCATGCAATAAGTCCATTGTTTCCCTCTCTAAATTATTAAAAATTCAGCACCAGATAATTAAGATGGCCTTAATAATTAAGATATGGCTAATGATTAAGCTAATTATGACTATTCAACAAGTCAGATTGCTATGTTCAAAATTGCTCATCTTAAGAGTCTGTTTCCATAGCCCCATGATATCTCCAGAATCTAGAATAGTACCTAGAACAGAGACACTTAGAGAATGCACTAGATAAATGCTTCTCAAACTTAATAGAAGTGAAAATAGAAAATAGATTCCAACCATGGAAAACATCAGATGAGAATAAAAGTCATATTGTTTGCTGATATGATCATTGGTTTAAGGGATATACAATAATATTTGTTTTAATACTTAGCTATATACTTCAAAAACAAAGCTAAAAATAACATCTTTAACATTAGGATCTATGATTCGATCATATCCAGGGATACAGATTTGTAGAGGAAAGGTAGATGGTATTTATCTCAAATATGGCCTCAGAGGCTTCAGCTGTTAATTAAATAACATATTTCAGGCATTTTTACCTGGCTCTCTCCTATACCTGGAATGTTCTTCATTTCTGCCTCTTGGCTTCCTTCAAGTCCCAAATAAAATCTTACTTTCCATACCATTTCTTCTTAATTTGAGTGCCTCCCTTTTGTTAATTTCTTCCAATTTATTCTGTATACATGCTGTCTCTCTCCCTTAATATGAGCTCCTTAAGAACATGATTTTTTTATTGGTTTGGTTTGGTGAGGTTTTTTACCTTTTATTGTATTCATAGTGTTTAGTATAGTACCTAGTATGTAGGAAATGTTTTAAAAATTATCTATTACTATTTCCTCTAAATCTGAACGTCTTCCCTCTGTTAATTTTTCCACTTTATCCTGTACATATAATCATTTACATATTGTCTCTTCCCACCAGGACAGGAGCTCCTTAACGTAAAGTTAAAAACTATGTACAGACTGGCTGGTCTTTTTCTAGGCAATTATCAAAATTCTTTTTGTACTTAAAGTTGTAGTTTAGAGATAGTTTTCTCTTTTTTATCTAATCTATCTTGATATATTTTATACATTTCTACAGCACTTTGATGTTTACAAAGTACTTTATAGATCCACCATATCTCATGCAATCAGCATAAAGCATAAATATCAGCAAACACTAACAGCACCAAGTGTATTATTATGTCTACATCTTTAATTTTCCTAGTTTGTTTTATCAAATGACAAAAGGTTATGGGCCTTCTGTGTTCCTATTATGTTATCTAATATCCAGCACAGTGTCATATACAAAGAGAAGATGAACAAATTATAGATCGATACATGGATTTTTTTAAGTTAAAGTAAAATTGATTGGAGTTTCTCGGTATTGGAGTATTCCATCCATGTCTTGCTCTAAACCACATCAGTGGGGTAAACCCCATTAGTTGATCCAATATCCATTTCAGAATAATATAATCATCCCACAATGCAGCATCACATATTGATGTAAATACTCAATCTGTGGTATACTAAAAATAATAATAATAATAAAAGGACATTATTTGGCAAGGTAGGAGGATATTCTATAACATAAACCATCTATCTCTTCTTGGAAATGTCAGTTGCAATTCAATATTAAAGTGCCATCATTGCCAGAGACTTTAACTAGAGCCATTTAATGTTGCTACTTTTCAATAATTTTTGTATTTCTGTACATCCTGGGATGATAAAAATATCACAAATGATTAATCTGCTAATTTTCTTTGAAACGGTAATTTACAACCTTTCCCTGGTATTTGCTTCATGAAAGTGCCATAATATATGAGACAATATCATCCCACTTTCAAAATTAATCATTATTTACATTCACCTATGGTATAAAATGACATATCTCCATATTTAATGAAAATACTCTAGGTTGATATCAAATAAATTAATAATGATGAGCAGTATCATAATGAACACCTATTACATTTTTAATGATGGGATGCTGAAAATAAACTAAACCAAATTTTAGCTACTCTAAATTTTATTGTTTCTATGTCACAAGATCCACCTGATAATAAAAATAAGCACAATGTCATTCACCTTCAAAAAATATTATAGTATATTAATAAATTGCTTCAGAGCAAGACTGTTATAGTTATAATGTTGATTGTACACCACATAGAGCAGTCTGATACTTTAAATATTGAAAATACCAGAGCCAAATCTTCTTATTCTGTCTATAAGCTGATACAGAACCCCTCTTTTCTTTGACACACCATGGTCTCCCAGGCCACCTTAAAAAAAAGACAGAATTATTCAAGTTAGATTTGCTTTACATTATTATTAAAAATACATGTCTCATTAGAATCTTAATTACAAAATTACATAACTAGTTATATATATACATATATATATATGGATGGATGTATACATACATCTACATATACATATGTATATATATATATATGTATGTATATATATGTATGTATATATATATATATATGTATCCAAGAAACTTTTGGAAGAAAAACAAGTGACTTTGTTATTCAGACAAGTTGTAATAATTACATAATCTCATTATTATTTGAAATATTTTTCTTCATAGTGGCCTTGACATCTGGTACTAATAAGGACTGACAGATGACATGTTCTACTGTCCTAAATGTAGTATTTACCTTTTTATACTACAAAGAATCAAGTATAATTCAAGATATTAAAAGAGGGGAGGGAAATGATTTGATTATTTTTATCACAAACTTTCAGAAGCTCCATCAATAGACTTTTCTTTTGAAACCTCTTAAAAACATAGGTTGTCTTATTTTAAAATATTAATCTACCCAATACTTTAAAATTTGACACTAAAGCATCCCCATGAAACTCATAATAAAGAAATTGGGGAAATATGATTATGCTTTAGAATAATGCATATATAATAGGATCAAATTCATAGAACTGGAAAGAATTAAGACACAATGAAATTCAATCTTTATCTCACTAGTGAGTAAACTGAAGTTCAGTAAGACTGAATAACATAAAGAATGTCATGTATCCTGGCATATAGAAGACTTAGATTGTGCCAGGTTTAGAACACAGATCCCCTGGAGCCACACGCCACCTTGGCTTCTCTTTTTTTTTAATTCTAAAAAATAATCCCTATTTTTTCCATTCTTTAAATTTGTTTTTAAACCATAAATTTGGGAGAGAAATATATTAATATAAATTAATCTCCATAAGTTAGTATTGCAAGTCACTGACCTATAATTTATACTTTTGAGTCACCAGAGGCTCATCAAAGATTAAATGACTTGCTCTCTTCATTCCAGAGAAGCAAAAGCAAAGAAAGAGTTTGAATCTTGGACTTCCTGACCTGAGGTCTAGCACTCTAGCTCCTACACTACATTGCCTTCCATAACATGGGCACAATTCAGGATTGTAGGACTAGAATTAGAGCACAATGAAAGCCATGTGAAGTTTAGTAATTTTGGATCCAGAGTGAATTAGAATGGTCAGATCCTTTAAGACAGGGATTTCTTTTGCCCCTTTTAATATCCTCAGTGTTTAGCATAGGGTGCAGCATATAGTAGATGTTTCAAAAATATTTACTGAGTAATTGACTTGTACAGTCACAAAGGAATTAAACAACAGACTGAAAACTTGAATCCAGGTTCTATGGCTCTTGACTCTTTCTTTTTCTTGTACACCAATAATCATAACAGAAATATTTCCTTTTTCAAATCACTAAGGATCATAGATTAATTACAAATGATTTTTATGGTAAATACGTGTCTAGGAGACATGAGTCTCCTCTGGTTAAAGCAATTAAAGAGCATTGGTTATAAAATGGTACAAGGAGATATGTTTTGTTTTCTTGTTTTTCCTCTGACATATTTCAGTCAGTTTTCTTTTTCTTTTCTTTTTTTTAATCGACTTTTGTCATAAATATCTATTGCTTTACTAATTTAGAGGGATGGTAAAGTATAACCTTATAAGGCAAGTAATTTAGAGGATTTGCTCAGTGAATAATGATGTGGTTAATTATTTGGATTACATTTAGATATAGTTTTTGTACCTCTAGAGAAAAATTTTTGAAATTTTTAGCATTTCACATTTTAGAAGAATGAGGTAATACTGAAATATGTTCATTCCCAGGCAGATGGGGGGGGGGGTGGGAATTAAGGGATAGAGAGTTGTTTCAATATGCTATTCATTGTACAGCCATTCATTAACATAAGCTTCAACCAATATTAATGTCATGTTACTGTGATATCATATCCATCATAAATTAAGAATATAAAAAGAAGGGGAAAATAAATATGACTATAATCAGTAAGATAAACAAAAAGATAATTAAATAATTAATGAAAAAATCATAGTTAATGAACAAAAACATAATTAAAATCTAATATTTCAGCAATTAAAATTGAAATATATCAAGATTTTTTTTTAATATTAGAGATGATTGTGATTTTCAGGACAAATGTTAGTAAATTGTTAAGCAATTATCATAACCCTGGAGCTAAAACCCCTAGTTCATAATATCTCAAAATTTGACATAGATTAAAAATAATTTAAAGTATTAATGTCCATTAACCTAGGTAGAGACAAGCCAACAGACTAAAGCAAATAAATTAAGTGAACTTTTGGCAAATAAGGAAGTATATTTTTATAAACAAATAGTGGAGAAAATAAAAAAAAAAATCATTAGTAAGAGGAAGTGGGGAAGCAAAGGAAATCTTGGGGAGTAGCTGCTGCTACTTTAAAATAGATCACATTTTTCTTCCTAATTATAGATTCGATTGTACTGATCACAAAAACAAACAAACAACAAAACAAAAACAAAAACAAGAAAAAAACAGAAACAAACAAACAAACAAAAAAATAACCTAGGAACAGAAATATATGTTTTAAAGACATAAAGTGATTTTATTTTAAATCCATGTTCAATGCATGTAATAACAAAGTTCTAGTTTGTCTGACAACTACCTGGAAAATCATATTTATACTCTCTTTTTATCCCTTAGCAAAAGTTAATTTAATTGCAGTTAGTATAATTTAAACTTGCAAATCCATATCTAGAATGAAAGTTAGGAATAAATGATGTACTTCACAGTTTGTGTGTCTTAAGCTAAAATGAAGAGTAAGTGATTTTAAAATTAATGTTCCACAGGGTAGTTTTAAGCCATTTGATGTTAAATATTATTTAAAAGAAAAGAAAATAATCCACATGAAGAAGTATGTGCTATAAACATCATACCTGTTATATGTCCAAGCTTGTCAAATGAGTTCTGAGTGAGGTCAATTGTCCTATCAATTGGAAAGATTCTTAAGTCTTCATCGTCTAAAGCAATATCTCCCCAAAAGACAGCTTGAAATTAAAAAAAATACACATTTTTCAATTAAAATGATTTTTTAATTGAGAAAAAAAGCAATTTAATGATAATGAAGAAACACAACACTGCTTTAAAATATATTAGTAAGGATGCTTTCTGTTAAGTATAAAAGTAATTAGAGTTCAGGAGTAAATGGAAAATGTTCTAATTAAGTATTGTACTAAAGCTAGAGTTCTTTCCTTTTGGTGGACTCTGGGAGCCTCTGACTAATGATAGGTGTGGGGAGGAGATAAATGTTCTTGAGTAAAACTTTAATTATGTGTTATGTGTTCTCTACTTAAAATTATGGAGAAGAGGAAGGGGTTCATCTTTCATGAATTCTGAACATCCTAGTACTTCTTGGGGAATATGTTTTAAGGAGTCATTATGGTGGGAGAGGTACTAAGAGAATACAATGCTAATTCAGGGAGAGCAGTGATTAAATCCTTCTTCATCTTCAGTATCACAATCTACTCAGGTTCTGTCAGCAAATAATTTAGCTCAAGGGGGTAACAAGATGCCACATTTCCATTAACAACTTTATCCCCTCCAAAGAGATGATTGTTTTCAATCCATACTCAATTATCAGAAACTGATTAGTGAATATTTTCTTTTTTCTATTAAAACTCCCAATCATTTGACTTCATGTAAAACTACAAGTAATAAAACAAAACACTAAAAAACAATGTATTAGAACAAAAAAACAAGATGCAAGAGTTTCTTTTTTCCTTATAAGGTTAACAGAAGCTTTTAATTTAGTGACTAAGTATAGAATTTTTACTTATTTAAAGATAAAATTAAATAAGACTATCATGGGATCTAGCTATAAAAATATTTGGTAAAATTGCAACAATAAATAATAACAACAATAACAATAATAATTATTATTATTTGCAATGTTCTGTTCTCTAAATTGTAATCGTTCTCTTAGAACAGATTTCTTGGAGAGCTTCTGGAGGCAGACTTCTCCCCCTTTCTTCTGATTGAGAATATAGGGTGGTCATGACCTCCCTGACTTCTCAAGGAGGTGAGAACCCCCAAAAAAGAAGGTGATCCTTCCCTGACTGCTCAAAATAGAAGTGAAAACGTCATAAAAAGGAGGTGGTCACACCCTCCCTGACTTCTCACAGAGATGAAAACATCAAAGGAAATGGGAAATCAAATCAGATTAGTGAGTTTCTGAAGGGGCTCACTTGAAACAGGAATACATAAATCCATCAATATGGGATATATTACACATAATTACATAAAGCACATAGTAACATAACACATGAGGAAGTATGCATATCCCTAAGTCCTAGAAATAGTCCAAAAGGAATCTATTGTCCATTAGTTCATGTGTCAGGAATCCAATAATTCCTGCAAGTTTTGAAGTCCTGCAATAGTCTCATCTTGTGTTAGGGAATCCAATGATTCCTGCTGGTTTTCAAGTCCTGCAACAGTCTTTATCATCAGCCATGCTCTTTCAATGTCAGAGGTTTCTGAAATCTTCTCCTTTGTTTTGAGCTTTTTCTCCTTTCCTGTCTCTCTCCAGATGCTCCTTGCCACCCATCTGTTTCCTTCTCCATCGGATTCCTTTGCTGTCTGTAAAAATACAAGCAAACCCTCTTAACCTATCTAATTCCCTTTATTTACCACTTTCTAAATCTCTTCTTATCATCTGGCAATTACATTGGAGCTGTTTGCACTGGACACTGCCCTGCTGGTTTAAAAAACCTCTATTCTCCCCAATTGCAATCCATTTCTGCTATCTGATTGCTTTTTGGCTGATGGATCAGGTAATCCCTTTCTTCCATGTGATTATTTTTCTGCTGGTTGATCACATCAGAGTTCTGACCTTCTAAAGACCCTCTGGGTATAACCTCAGCTGCCATCATGCCCCACCTGTCTTTTGATTGATATCTTAGAGCTGGGCTCCATCTCTTATTTCCCTGGGTCAATCTACATTCTGAGGCCCAGTGGAAGCCCTTGTGGCATTTTGGACATGGGGTTTTAGGTCTTCTCTAATCCTGTCTTCTCACTCTATCTCGATATCTACATTGGGATCTTAGATGTCCAACTTTTCCACATTGAAAACATCGACAAGTTTCTCAAGAAGTCCCTTGCCAGGAGGGACCCTGTCTTTCCAAGTTCATCATAGTCTGAGTATAATAAGCATTTGTGCCCACGTAGCACAGTGTCTTATGATCTCTTCTAAAGGAGCATCTTTGTGTAGTCCCCTTATATTATATTATATTATATTATATTATATTATATTATATTATATTATATTATATATTATATTCTCTTGCAAACCTTATTGGCATTTTCCATAGCCAGATGTCTGATCATTATTTCTGTAGCTGCATATTCTCCAATGGTTCTTGTTCCAGCTGTTTGCAAACGTCCCACAAAATCTGCAAAAGGTTCATTGGGACCTTGATCTATTTTTGTTAAGGCTTCCCGTCAATCTTTTTGTCCGGGAAGGGAACTCCAAGCTTTTGTTGTAACCATGGCGATCTGCTCATTAAGTGTTGTGGGGTAATTAATCTATTCTGAATTCTCTCCATATGGACCTTCACCTGCTAGTTGGCCAAAAATGATCTGCATGTTAATTCCTGTTTGCCTATTGTGTCTGACTTGAATCCTACATAATTCATGATACTCCAAAAGCCACAACAAGTTTTGTCCAGGTTCTAAATATGTCCTTGCTATGGATTTCCAATCATTCAGGGTTAGGATTTCATAAGACAAATTATCTAGTAACATCTTAACATAAGATGATGTAGCCCCATAAAGAGTACAACCTTTTTTTCAAATTCTTAATTTTATCCAAATCAAAAGGAGTGTATCTTCTCCTTTTTTGACCTGAAGAGACAAGCTCTTCAATCACAGAGTATGCAGCTATCAAATCACTTACATCCTGTCCTTCATTTTTTGCTTTAACCAATGCTTTTTCTAATCTTGTCATAGGCTGCTTCATAGATGATTCTGATTGTGCTTCTGCTACTTCCCCTCCTCCTTCTTCCTCCATCCATCAAGGGTTAATTGAGGGAAGAGGAGATGGGAAATGCTTCTGTTGTGAAGTACCATACTCAGAATTATACTTAACTCCATTGTTATCTGATTCATCCTTTTCACCTAGTTTAGTTGGATCCTCACTTTCCTGCTCTTTCTTCTTTTTCTTTAGTCTAACACTTATATAATTTCTTAAAGCCACTTGTATTAAATTGTATGTATAAAGTGTATCTTTGGAAATTGAGTTTGGATTGGAATTGTAGTATTCACCTAGCTGCTCTCCTACTAATTTCCACTCTTCTGGATTAATTATTTTTCCTTAGAGAACCAAGGAGATGTTTAATCTACAGTTTTTAAAAGTTCAGTGATCTTCTCCAAAATTATAATCAATCCTTGGTTTTTCATAACCTTGACAATGCTCTCTAAGCATTTTCCTTGAAGAGAAACAGAAGGCTATTCTTTAAACATTTGCCCCATTTCATTGAAATTCTACTTTAGCTCTTTAACAAAGTTTCCTTGTTGTACTCTCCCTAATTTCTGGGTCAAAGAGACTTTTCCACTGAGTCAGGATAAGAGGCTTTTCCACTGAAATCAGGATCTTGTCTGTCCCACATTTGGGTGCCAAAATGTAATGTTCTTTTTCTCTACATTACAATTGTTCTCTTGGAGCAAATTTCTTGGGAGAACTTCTGGAGGCAGCCTTCCTTTCAGTTCAGTTCAAAAATCCCAAAATGCAGCCAGGAGTTAAAATCCAGCTACTTTATTGTCTCTTCCAAACTCTTATCTCCTTCACTTGAGGCTCAGCTAGTTTTCTGGAGGCCTTCCTCCTTCCTTGGTTCCCGAGAGCTCTTGTCTGAATGTCTCCAGCCAGCACAAAGGTGGATGTGGGAATGAATCTTCACTCTGAATCTCCTGGAGCTTCTCCTTGGCCCTCTCCCGAAGGTCTCCAAAGTTCTTTTGAAGTTCTGAGAGCTTATATGTCCCACACTGAGTATACACCAATCATTATATCATGAGGAAACCATTATTTGTTGTAGGATTAAATCAATGCTAAATTAGATTTAACCATTGTGTCCTCAATTCCACTCAGTATCTTGTTTCAAGTTCTGGCCCATAACATCTCCTTGTAGGGTCAGATCAATCATACTGAACCATGCTAAATTAGATAATTAGTGGCTCTATTCATTCCAGCGACTTAGTACCTTGTAAGAATCCTAGCAATTATTATTAAAAGCAAGAGCAAAAATCTGCCCTCCAACATTTAAAATACTGTTCTTGTAATATGGTTCTGAAGTAGATTGTGGCCACTTCCCTGTTCCTTTCACAAACTTTCTTCCCTATCTCCTAGATGTGATCCCTATAGCAAAATTTTGATAAAGTTGTCCCATGAAAGAATCTAGCCTCCTTCTGTCATTAGAGATCAGAATTAAACCAAAAATGCTTGAGCCCAAAGAAGACCCTTTGGTGAAGAATTGCCTGCTTAACACTGTACTTCTTATAGGCACAGGGCAGTTCCACAAGATGTAATACAGATTTACTCTTCAATTTATATGTTGTTTCTCCTCTACAAGAGGAAACATCTTTAAGGGAAGGGGATGTTTTTATATCTCCAGCATTTAGCATAAATCCTGCAATATAGTGGGCACTTAGTTATTACTAAATGAGAGTGAATGAAATTAGTTGAGGAAAGGCTAAAAGGAAGATTTATGATATTTCCTTAATGAATATTGATGCTAAAATCTTAAATAAGATATTAGCAAAAAGACTTCAGAAAATCATCCCCAGGATAATACACTATGACCAAGTGGGCTGGTTTAATATTAGGAAAACTAGTAGTATAATTGACCATATTAACAATCAAATTAATAAAAACCATATGATCATCTCAATAGATGCAGAAAAAGCATTTGATAAAATCCAACATACATTCCTACTAAAAATGCTTGAGAGTATAGGAATAAATGGACTATTCCTTAAAATAATAACGAGCATATATTTAAAACCTTCAGTAAACATCATATGTAATGGTGATAAACTAGAAGCTTTCCCTGTAAGATCAGGAGTGAAACAAGGTTGCCCATTATCACCATTACTATTCAATATAGTACTAGAAATGCTAGCCTCGGCAATAAGAGCCAAGAAAGAGATTCAAGGAATTAGAGTAGGAAATGAGGAAATCAAATTGTCACTTTTTGCAGATGACATGATGGTATACTTAGAGAACCCCAAAGACTCTGCTAAAAAACTATTAGAAATAATTCAGAATTTTAGCAAAGTTGCAGGATACAAAATAAATCCACATAAATCCTCAGCATTTTTATACATTACCAATACAATACAACAACAAGAGATACAAAGGGAAATTCCATTCAAAATAATGGTCAATAGTATAAAATATTTGGGAATATATCTACCAAAGGAGAGTCAGGAATTATATGAGAAAAATTATGAAACACTTGCCACAAAAATAAAGTCAGATTTAAATAATTGGAAAGATTCAGTGCTCTTGGATAGGCCGAGCAAATATAATTAAGATGACAATACTCCCTAAACTAATCTATTTATTTAGTGCTATACCAATCAGACTCCGAAGAAACTATTTTAATGACCTAGAAAAAATAACAACAGAATTCATATGGAACAACAAAAGGTCGAGAATTTCAAGGGAAGTAATGAAAAAAAAATCAAATGAAGGTGGTCTAGCTGTACCTGATCTAGAACTGGGAAATAGACGTGGGATGATTTACCTCTCGGACCTGTGGAGGAGGAAGGAGTTTGTGTCCAAAGGAGAACTAGGGACCATTATTAATCACAAAATAGAAAAATTTGATTACACCAAATTAAAAAGTTTCTGCACAAACAAAACTAATGCAAACAATATTAGAAGAGAAGTAACAAATTGGGAAAACATTTTTACAGTTAAAGGTTCTGATAAAGGCCTCAACTCCAAAATATACAGAGAATTGACTTTAATTTATAAGAAATCAAGCCATTCTCCAATTGATAAATGGTCAAAGGATATGAACAGACAATTTTCAGATGATGAAATTAAAACTATTTTCACTCATATGAAAGAGTGTTCCAAATCACTATTGATCAGAGAAATGCAAATTAAGATGACTCGGAGATATCATTACACATCTGTCAGATTGGCTAAGATGACAGGAACAAATAATGATGAATGTTGGAGGGGCTATGGGAAAACTGGGACACTGATGCATTGTTGGTGGAATTGTGAAAGAATCCAACCATTCTGGAGAGCAATCTGGAATTATGCCCCAAAAGTTATCAAAATGTGCATACCCTTTGACCCAGCCATACTACTACTGGGCTTATATCCCAAGGAAATACTAAAGAAGGGAAAGGGACCTGTATGTGCCAAAATGTTTGTGGCAGCCCTTTTCATAGTGGCTAGAAACTGGAAGATGAATGGATGTCCATCAATTGGAGAATGGGTGGGTAAATTATGGTATATGAATGTTATGGAATATTATTGTTCTGTAAGAAATGACCAACAGGAGGAATACAGAGAGGCTTGGAGAGACTTACATCAACTGATGCTGAGTGAAATGAGCAGAACTAGGGGATCATTATACACTTCAACAATGATACTGTATGAGGATGTATTCTGATGGAAGTGGATATCTTCAACATAGAGAAGATCTAATCCAATTCCAATTGATCAATGATGGACAGAATCAGCTACATCCAGAAAAGGAACACTGGGAAATGTGTGAGCACTGTATTTTTTTGTTTTGTTTTGTTTTGTTTCTCTTCCCAGATTATTTTTACCTTGTGAATACAATCCTTCCTTTGAAACAACAACAACAACAAAATTCGGTTCTGCACATATATATTGTACCCAGGATATACTATAAGATATTTAATATGTATAGGAATGCCTGCCATCTAGGGGACCGGGTGGAGGGAAGGAGGGGAAAAACTCGGAACAGAAGGGAGTACAAGGGATAATGTTGTTAAAAAAAAATTTTACCTATGCATATGTACTGTCAAAGAAAATGCTACAATTATAAAAATTAATAAAAAACAAAATAAAAAAATAAATTATAAAAAAAAGATACTTTGAGCAAAAAGTTATCAAACTGTGCATACCCTTTGATTCAGCAGTGTTTCTACTGGGCCTATATCCCAAAGATATCTTAAAGGAGGGAAAAGGACCCACATGTGCAAAAACATTTGTGGCAGCCCTTTTTGCAGTGGCTAGAAACTGGAAACTGAGTGGATTCCCATTAGTTGGAGAATTGTTGAATAAGTTATGGAATATGAATGTTATGGAATATTATTTTTTCTGTAAGAAATGACCAGCAGGATGATTTCAGAAAGGCCTGGAGAGACTTACATGAACTGAGGGTGAGTGAAATGAGCAGGACCAGGAGATCATTATATACTTCAACATAATACTGTATGATGATCAATTCTGATGGACGTGGCCATCTTAGGCAATGAGAGGATCCAGATCAGTTCCAATTGATCAATAATGAACAGAACCAGTTACACCCAACAAAAGAACACTGGGAAATGAGTGTGGACTGCTTGCATTTTTGTTTTACTAAATCCTATTTTTCTTGTGCAACAAGAGAACTGTATAAATATGTATACATATATTGTATTTAAGATATACTTTATGAGACTGACTGCCATCTAGAGGAGGGGGTGGAGGGAGGGAGGGAAAATTTGGAACAGAAGTGAATGTAAGGGACAATGTTGAAAAATTACCCATGCATATATTCTGTCAATAAAAAGCTATTAAAAAAAGATTTATGATTAAAATGGAGAAAATGAAGGCTGAAAACAAGCTCTCATGACCCAGGAAGATCATAAAAGAGATGAGAAAATTCAATATCAGGCAAGAACCTTAGAACTTTGCAGATGTTAACTTTACAGATGAAGAACAACTAGGCAATAGCCTATAGAAATAGCTTCGTACAAAACGGTATTATTAGAATGGGTCTATGAAGACCATCTTTCCCTGACATAAACATCCAGAAAAAAAAAGGGATGCAAACATTTGAGAGCTGAGACTGAACTGAATTCTAACTCAGTTTTTAGCTGAAATTGCAATTTTCATTTTATACATGCATACATACATGAACATATACACGTATGTATTTGTGTGTATGATTTGATTTATGCCATGCCATAATTCACTCACTTAGTAACTCTTGTAAAGGAAATAATTATCAGTCTTTTCCTATGCCAGAGCAATAAATTACAGGGATTACATAAGGGAAAAATGATGGAACTAAGATTATGTAGAAATCATAGTAATAATACTAAATGAAAGATCGATTCCTGGAACTTATAACAAATAGGTTAAATAATCAAAAGACACTCCCTGAACAACATCCACATAAAATCAACAGAAATTTTGTGTCAACAAAAATGTAAAACATTACTGATTTATATACATAAAGGAAGATTTTCTAGCAATTCAAACCAAATCATTTCCAGCAAAATTACTAAACTGCTTATACTTAAAGTACTTGGACTAGATCAACACAATTTTACAAGGAATTGAGGAGATGTGCAACACATCACTTTTAGAATGCAAAAATTTAGTATCCACCTAATAATTAGCAAGACAAGACTTAATGAACTATATTTTAGAAGCTCACTACCCTTCATAAATTCATAAATACAGTAAATATAAATATAATAAATCCCTATATTGCAAGTACAGCCCTCAGAGTATTCTTGACAATTTAACAAATAAAAAGTGTTGCAGCTTGAATGTTAATATATAGAGAACTATTGTGTACAATGGCCTGAACACAAAATTAATCCATAAAAATTCAAATAGTGATGGTTCGGTAGTTTTTCAGTCATGTCTGGCTCTCTATAACCCCATTTTGCTAATTTTTTAGCGAAGATGGCAAAATGGTTTGCTATTTCCTTCTCCAAATCAGTGGATAGATGAGAAACAGACAAATGGGGTTAAATGACTTCCCCAGGATTGCACATCTAATCAGTATATAAGAAAGACCAAATTTAAACTCAGGAAGAAAACAAAATTTAATAGATGTCACCATGTCAAATATTGAAAAACTCCAAACTACTTGGAAATAATAATTTTCAAAATATAAAGAACTAATAAATAAAATCAGATTCATTTGCAACAATACTTATTACATATCATTCCCACTACCCTTTCTACTAATGGAGTTGTCATGAAGATGCTTTCATTGTGCCAAGAGATAAGCTTACATACCATACTTTCTATTCCATTATAAAATACATTTTAATCTATCTGGATAATAGCACATTGAATATTAAATATAAAAAGAACAATTTGTCTTGGGACTGCTCTATCTCAATTCCACTGAACATAAATTCACAATAATAAAATAAGTCATAAGCATTCACAATTAAATTTTTCAGAACACTTGTATTTCACTTAATCATCACAATTACTCTTTGTAATAAGACTATTACCTCCATTTTACAGATATAGAAACTGAGGGTCAGTGAAACTAAATAACTGTATTAGTCACATAGAGAGTAAATATCTGAAGGAGGATTTGAATCCAGGTCATCCTGAATTATAATTTTCTCTACTACATATAGTGCTTTTTCCAGTAATTTAACCTGTGGAGGATCTCAGTTTCCTTATCCATAAAATGAGAGAGGTATACTAGATTCACTCTATGATCTTTTTCCAATCTAAAACAATAAATGTAAAAGGACAAAAGGCATCAATCAATGGCAAAGCGATGAAATTCATATACAAATTTTCTGAATTCATATCCATGTTCTTTAGAGCAGGCTTCTTAAACTTTTTCCACTCATGACCCCTTTTCGCCTGAGAAATTTTAAAATAATATTTACATTTACATGAAACCGCAATTTCAGAAACTAGGCTTTAGACCACCCTAATTCACACTGCCTCCTAATATATACATATATTCAGGCCTTTCCTATTTTGAGAAAAGACATTCCTTGTCCTCAAGGAGCCATCACTCTCTGGCTTACTAGATTCTTGTTTTCTAAAATTGAACAGACCTATTTATTATTCAATTGAACTCACTGATTTTGTTGTTTGTTTTGTCATCCTATAAATATAGTTTCTTGGAGAACCCAACGGAAGCACATCATAAAATATGTTCATTCATTAATACATCTTCTTTCAAAAGTATACCAGCAACAATCAAATATTCATGCAGTTACATTACAAGTCTTGTATATTCTTGAAAGACCCTATGAAATAGAAACAGGAACTTTGCAAAGCACAAAACAGCCATTTGGAAGGAATATTTTCTACATGTAAAAAATAGAAATTGCTTAGGGAGAGAATTACTATTCTGAGCAATACTATCAAATAGATAAAATGTCCCCGGTGTCATAAAACACTTTTATTTACACTTCTTAGCTCAAAACTAGTAAGTCTAGCACAAGTCCTATCTTGCCAGCTTTGCAGGAAAACAACAACTCCATGAAACAAAATATCCATGTGTGAATAAACTAATTCAATTGTGTGTGTGGTTGATATAACCTATAATCATTTAAAATAATTTATCCATCATTAATAGGAACATCATTAAATATACTTGGCTTTGTTCAAATATATCATCTAAAATAAATTCATGTGCCCTTCACACTTCATATATTTTGACAGTTTCCTTAACTCAGTTTATAGTTTGGACACACAGATCAAACATTTGAACCTACAAAACCAGTTTCACATAAAAACTGTTAGTGACAAATTGGAGTTTAGCCACAATTTATTAACCAGGACTTATAATTTTGGCCACAAACAAATGCATAGTGTTATTTATATTTGAAAAAATAAACAACTTTCTCAAAGTTATCTGAGGTTTTTTTAAACATATCTCCTTTTCAGTCTTCTCAGTTTCTCATCAGAGAAAAAAGGGAAAGAGATAAGGGTGATTATAGTTTCCTGGCCAATCAATTTAATGAACTGTGGGTATGGAGATATGAAATTGAATGAAATATGGGAAATCTGTGGCAGATAAGGGCTTGGAGAAAAATATCCAAATATAATTGAAATGCTTAATATTCCACAAAATTTCTAGTGAGGATTTCAAGCTTCAAAAAAGCAATTGGTGATTCTGTATCCCAAAGAGATAATAGGGAAAAAGAACCCACATGTGCAAAACTGTTTGAATCAGATCATTTTATAGTGGCAAGGAAATGGAAACTGAATGGATACCCATTATTTGGGGAAGAATAGCTAAGTTATGATATAGGGATGTAATGGAACATTATTGCTCTATAAGGAATGATCAGCAAATTGATTTTAGAAAGACCTGGAGATGAACTGAATGAACTGTTGCTAAGTGAAGTGTGGGGAACCAAGAGAGTATTATACATAGTAACAACAAGAGTATGTAATCAATTCAAATGGACTTGGCTCTATTCAACAATGAGGTGATTCAGGAAAATTCCAACAGACTTGTGATGGAGAGAGCCATCTGCACCAAGGAGAGAACTATGGGGTCTGAAATGGATCCAACATAATATTTTCACCTTCGTTGTAGTTGTTTGCTTGCTTTTTTCTTTTCCATTGCCATTTCCATTTTGATCTGATTTTTCTTGTGCAACATTATAACTGTGGAAATATGTACAGAAGGATTGCACGTGTTTAACATATACTGGATTACTTGCTGCCTAGATGAGGGGGAAGGTGGTAAAGGAGGGAGAAAAATTTGGAACACAAGATCTTGCAAAGGTATATGTTGAAAAGCATCTTTGTGTATATTTTGAAAAATAAAAAAACTATTATTTAAAAAAAGAAAGAAAGAAAGAAAAGAGTTGGAGACAGTCAAAACTCACAAAAAGAAATTGTTCTAGGTTTTAAGATACTCTGGATATCTAGAACCAGCAACTATGCTAAAAGGTATTGTTTTTTTTCCCTTCATGAAGGCTAGATATCTTTTTATTTTATTACAGAAGTATTTTATATTTGTGTATATACAAATATGTATGTCTCATTAAATGTTATAAAAGAATTATCATCATAAAAGAAGAAGTAATAACACCATACATAGAACCACATGGTTAGAAGCAAAATTTACTTAACTCCCTGGACCAATCTTCTCTACATAAACAAAATTAGGAGCAGACCTTTTTGTCAGCAATCTTTCCAGATGATTTCTGTGTTTCTGAGAAGCCAAAAAAGCAAAAATAAAAAACAACTACCCCCACCGTTCTGATGCCTGAAATTCCTGAAACCTAGGACAAAGCCTTTCACTCCATAATAAAAGAGAAATCTTTGAGATGTTGAAAATTAATGATTAAGTAATTCATATGTAAACATTTAATGCTAAATAATGATGTCATTTCCCCTTCTATATCCCAGGGTTTGCTATTGATATGGAAGGTGATAACACCTGAAAGAAAGATCTGAAGCTGCTAAAAGTAAATGAAGAAGACACAGAAAAATAATCCAGTGGCCCTGGTTTAACTAATTAATTAGCAAACTTTTGTTGAGAACCTACTATGTGCCAAGCACTGTTCAGGACACAAGGAACAAAAAGATCAAAAGTTTAAAAAAAAAAACAAAAAACTACTCTCAAACAGCTTACATTCTAACAAAAGAAACAAATGCATGCATAAAGAGAATAAAGATAGGCCACCTCAAGCATTACCTGGTGACCAGTATAACCAAAACCAAAATAGAAGATGAAGGAAAAAATGGATTATAACAACTAATGCATATGATTTTATAATGCTTTTAGGTTGCAAACTATAATAGATACTTATATCTTAGGATCCTTACAAGAAGTCAGTGAGACAGAAGCTATTTTAATTCTCATTCTTAGAGTAGAAACAACTGAGATTAATAGAAATCAAATGAATTACCCAGAGTCACATGACCAGTTTTGAAATAGGATTTGAACTCGGGTCTTCCTAATGCCATATCCACTGTTTTCTCCCAGAACACCACCAAAAGTACTCCAAGAACAAGGATTGTTTTATTTTTGTCTCTGGGGCACATAATACATGCTTAACAAATTCTTGCTGACTAAATGATCAATTAGAGATACCTTAGATAACTTAATGAGGCCCTCAAACATTAAGTACTATCATACAGTTAATAACTCAATTAGGAATCAAGTAATTTTTTTTCTACTGTAGAATATCCCTCATTTTGTAGATTCAACAAAGTAAAAGGTATGGTAATAAGTAATTATAATAATAATAATAATAATAATAATAATAACAGCTAGCATTTATAGAGTGTCAACTATGGGCCAGGCACTTTTCAAAAAACTTTGCAAATAAGATTTCATTTGATTCTCCAGTGGAGCCAGAAAGTAGATGTTATTATTTTCCCTATTTTACAGATGAGGAAACTAAAGCAAACAGAAGCTTAACTTTACCCATGGTCATGTATCTAGTAAGTGTCTAGGATATATCCACAAGTAAGAATGCTACCAAATGTACTATACAAATAAAGGAGAAAAACAGGATAAATACTTTAAGAAAAATGGAGAAATCGATTTCAGTTGGGAAAACCTTTTGGAGGAAATGAAACTTGAAAAGATAGTGATGGTTTTGAAAAGGTGGTATGATAGGACTACACTCCAGGAATGAGACAGCTTTAAAAAAAAGTAATATGAGACCTAGGAATAAAAAAATTCCAATTTAGTTGAAGCACAGAGTTTTTAAAAAGAGAGGAACAAAACTTAACAGTAGACTGTAGTTACAGAGAATCTCCATTTAATTAAATTATGGAAAAGTTTGTCACTTTCCCTCCACAAACCACTCAAATCACTGCAGAGCAAGCCTGAATAACTGAGCGACCGCATAAGTTATTTTGGGATTTATGTAATCTGGAGTCACATCACTAACTTGCAACAATGACTGAGAACTTGTACTATGAACACTATAAAGAATAAAATCCAACTCTTTGTTGATTTAGGGTTAGGGAATGAGGAATGATCTCATGTGAAGATCCATCCAAAAAAAACTGCTTTGGCTGCTCTGGACTAGGGCAAAGGTATAATAAAGATTTCCTCAGAAAAGGGTAAAAAGCTCAAAAGTCAAATGTCTGTTTTCATGTGATTGACAACTGCTAAGAAAACTGCCAAGGAAATGTAATAATTGGCAAAAGTCTTGGAATCTACCCTTTGGAGATGATGCTATATAGACTTAAAGGAGGAAATAATTGTCTGGTGGCATTTCAGACAAGTACAGTAATATTTTTCCGAAACTAGTGGTATAAAACTGAATATTTACTTAAATGTCTGAGAAGTAATCTTCTAAAATTAAAAACCCTGTTACAAATTTTTTTAAAAAGAAACTTATTTTGAAGAGATAATTAGAAATATTAAAAAAAATTAGGACAAGACCAAATACATACATATTATATATGAAATTTTACAATTACATCTTCAAGAACATAAATTATTTGTGGATCTAACTATTTGGATATCCTACAAGTTATATTACACATAGACAGAAACATCTGAACAATGATTTTTAGTGGATTTATATGATCTGAATTTATCTGTATTTGACTACATCAGTCAAATAAAATCTATTGAACTGAGGAGTAAAAAGGGTAACAAGTCAATCAATACATATTTATTAAGTGATTGAGTGTCAGGCACTATACTAACTGCTAGGTATACAAATAAATGTACGAACAGTGAAGCTAACCAAAGCCAAACTAAAACTTGTCCCTATTACCAATTCAATAATACAAACATCTAATTTACCTTTTAGCATTGTTAACAGAACTGCTTCAGCTACCAACTATACCCATAAATATTTGAAGTGTAACACTTTCAGCAAAAAATATTTTAGAATAACTTCAGGAAAGTCTGTCTCAATCAGGCACAGAAGGGAGGGAACAAGGGAGAAGGTAGCCTAGTGCAGGCATAGTGTAGGGGTTGTGGAGGAAGCTTGGGATAATCTCTTTGCCCTAAGAGCAGACTTCAACTTTTCAAAATGAGTAAAAAAAAACAAAAAGGGCTCTGATCATAAAGAGCTTTTTATGGAGACAGAAAAGAACAGACCTCAAACCTTAAGGAAAATAAAGGCAACACATCTCCAACTGAAGCTTCAAAGAGTAATACCAGTTTGATCTCCATCTCACAAGGCTCTCTTAAAAGAAATTTAAAAAGATCTTAAAAGAGAGTTTGAAGAAAAATGGGGAAAGGAAATGAGAGCTCTGGAAAAAAGAAAAAAGAAAACTGTCTGAAGAAAATCACTCAAAGATAATTTTAGGCAAAATGGAAAAAGAAAACAATTCCTTGAAAAACAGAATTTGTGAAATGAAAATAATCCAATGAGCAAAACAACTCATTTAAAAGTTAAATTGACCAAATGCAAAAGGAGATTTAAAAAGCTAACTGAAGAAAATACTTCACTAAAAATTATAATTGAACAAACTGAAGTGAATGACTCAATGAGAAATCAAGAATCTGTCAAACAAAAGCAAAAAAAGAAAAAAGAAAGAAAAGAAAAAAGAAAAAAATGGAAGAAAATGTAAATACCTCATTAGAAAAATAGCTGATCTGGAAAATAGATCCAGGCAAGATAATATAAGAATTATCACAGTCTGAAACCCATAATGATAAAACAAGCATAGACAACATCTTTCAAGAAATCATTAAGGAAAACTGCCCTGATGTGCTAGAAACAGAGGGTAAAATACCCATTGATATTATCCATCAATGACTTCCTGAAGAGACCCCAAGATAAAAATTCCAAGAAATAGTGTAGCTAAGTTTCAGAATTATCAGATGAAGGAGAAAATACTGCAAGCAACCAGAAAGAAAAAAATCAAATATAGAGGAGACACAATCAGGATTACGTAGGACCAAGCAGCTTCCACTTTAAAGGACTGAAGGCCTTGGAATATGATATTCTGAAAGGGCAAAGGAGCTTGAACTGCAGCGAAGAATAAACTCTATAGAAAAATTAAGCATTATTCTTCATGAAAACAATGGATATTCAATTAAATAGGTCAGTTCCATTTATTTTGATGAAAAGAACAGAGCTGAAGAGAAAATCTGATCCTCAAATACAAAACTCAAGAGAAGCATAAAAAGGTAAAAAAAAAAAAAAAGAAAGGAAAAAAAAACTTTTTTCAAGTTAAAAAGTTTACATCCCTATATGAAAAGATGATATATTTAACCCTTAAGAACTGTATCTTTGTTAGGGAAATGAACTGAGATATAGATATAATTTGACTTTATTGTGATTATATAAAAAAGAAACTAGAAGTGGAAAAGGGATTATAATGGAAAAAGAGGAAAGGGAAGGTAAAATAGGAATTTTTTTAAACAAGGATGTAATTAAATTCAACCCATGAAGAAGCAAAAAAAAGACCTATTACAATTGAGAAAAAGAAGGGATGTGATGAGCTTTATGTGAAATTTAATCTCAACATATTTGGCTCAAAGAGAGAATATCAGACATATTTAGTTTGAGATACTTGTCTCACCCTATAAGGAAGTAGGAAAAGAAAGGTGAGACTAATAAAAGGAAGAACAGAAGTAGGAGGGAAAAAGAATAAGAAAGAGTGGAGGGTCTGTAAAAGGGGAGGGCTGTTTGAGGGAGGTGATGATCAGAAGCAAAACAATGGGGAGGAAGGAAAGAGGGAAAGGAAAGAGAAAAATATAACTTGGGGAAAACAAGATGGCATGAAATACAGAGTTAGCTGTGAATGTAATATAGTTATACTGTGAATGTAAATGATATGAATTCTCCCATAAAACAGAAGCGGATAGCAGACTAGATTAAAAACCAGAATCCTACAGTATGTTGTTTACAAGAAATACATTTAAAGCAAAGTGATACATACAGAGTAAAGGTAAAAAGCTGGAGCAGAATCTATTATGTTTTAGGTTAAATTAAAAAAAAAAAAATAAAAAAAATAAAAAAAAAAAAAGCAGAGGTAATGATCCTGATCTCAGATCAAGCAAAAGCAAGAACAGATCTAATTTAAAAGAGATAAGAAAGAAAACTACATATGCACTAAGTGTTATCCAAATCCCTAAAGAAGTTAAGAGAGCTGCAAGAAGAAATAGACAGCAAAACTATACTAGTGGGGGATCTCAACCTTGCTTTATCAGAACTAGATAAACTGAACCACAATATAAATAAAAAGTTAAGGAACTAAATAGAATTTTAGAAAATTTAGGTATGATAGACCGTTGGAAAAAACTGAAAGGGGACAGAAAGCAATATATTTTTTCTTGGGGGCACATGGAACCCACACTCCATGTATTAGGGGATAAAAATCTCAAAATCAAATGCAGAAAGGCATAAATAGTAAATGCATTTTTTTTCAGATCATGATGCAGATGATTCAGGCCAATTCCAATGGACTAGCAATGGAGAGAGCTGTCTGCACTCAGATAGAGGACTATAAGAACTGAATATGGATCACAACATAGTATCATTCTTTTTTTTGTTATTGCTGTTTGCTTTTTATTTTCTTTCTCAATTTTTTTTCCTTTTTGATCTGATTTTTCTTGTTATAGCATGATATTGTGGAGATATGTATATAGAAAGAAATATTGCATACATTTACCATATAGTGGATTACTTGCTGTCCAAGGGAGAAAAAAATTGTAACATAAGGTTTTGCAAGAGTGAATATTGAAAACTACATATACATATATTTTGAAAATAAGAAGCTTTAATTAAAATAAATAAACAAATCACAATCATACATTCCCAATTAAACTCCTGTTCCTCCTGAAATGATAGAATATGTATCTATGTCTCTTTTTATCTCTAAATATAATAATTATATAACAAAATAATTCTATTATTCAAATACATGAAAGTGTTACCAAAAACAAACCACAGAGAGTAAATGAGAAATTTGAAGACTCAAAGCACAACATTAAATGTTACTGTAGTAATGTAAATGTCTAATTATATCAAATGGCTTATAAAGAGCAATACATTAATGGATCAGAATACTAAAATGCAATTAAGACTCTGCAAGCATAAGGAATATAGACCAATGCAGACTTTTATGATATATATAAAGAGAGAAGAAAGCCTACCTAGAAAGGAAAGTTATTTAACCATGATCCAGAATTAAATTTCTTCCTTGTCTCAACAAGATAAACTCCTAAATTAATAGGATACAGTGTATATACAGTATGCATTTTAGAATTAGCATCTGAAGATTTTAATACAGAAAATCACTCATAAGATTTGCTTATTACATTTTTCAGTGTCTTCTATTCTACAGGATAAACATTTTTTTAACTTTATGAATTTGATTTTTGACATTTTTATCATATTTTGGTGTCAGCTATGCTACTTTTTATATATTTGTTTTAGATTTGTTTATTTTCTAAATATTGTCATTGGTTCCTAGTGCAATTCTCATTCCATTCCTGCAAGGGAAGTTGTCTCTACTTACTTTCTTTAGTTTAGCTATGCTTTTATTACTGATAATCTTCTTCTTTATAGTAATGAAAGTCATTTTTCCCCACTTTTATTTAGTCTGCTTTTAAAGACGGGTCAATGGGGGGAAAACTTGCATTCCAACTTTCCTCAGTATTATTGTTTAGTTTTGCAAACAGTTTCCTTTTGGGCACTGTTCAGAGACCTGGGTTTTGTTTGTTTTTGATGTGTGTGAACACACATGGCTGTTTCCTTAACTGGACCATGCAAAAAATGCATTTTAAAAGCTACTACAACAAAATTTTCTCATGTAAATATGTAGTTTCTTATTGCTTCTTATTGAAATCTTATAAGCTCCATCCAATCAACATAACAATTTTCAATCAATTCAAGTATGAGCAAGACACTGTCCTAAGTACTAAAAATATATAAATATTTAGGTGGATCTATAATCATAGGAAGGTGGGAAATCCCTTGCTTATAAATAGTAACCCATTCAAGAGTCACAGTCCCGAGAAATTTTAATCCATGCTTTCCCACAATCAATCTGCTCAACATGCTGGGGGCTTTCCTTAAGTGTCCCTTAGCAAGATGCCAAGAGATCATATGAGCTATATATATGCTATCCCTCATTCTTGCTAAGAACTCTCTCTAATGTTATATTTTTTGTGATGCTTCTCATACTGCTTCTTCACCTGCATAATTGTTTTTAGTGTATCAAAGTTTGTTCAAACTATATGTATGTGTGTACATAGGTATTTGTATATGTGTGTATGTATGTATGTATGTATGTATGTATGTATGTATATACACATGCAAACTTCAATTGTCTTTTGAGAAATCCCCAACTTTAATTCTTCAGAGATGGTAATGTCTTACACTTACATCCTTTCAATACCACCAGGAGAATATTGAGTATAAAAATTAGCTTATATTTCAAAATTAATTTGAGGTCATTAAAAGAGATCTTCAATTCTATTCCAAACTCATTATTAATTTCCAGAAGTTATCTAAGATAAGATAAGCTTTATAGACTGTCAATCTAACTGCAAATAATGAGCTAGGCAATACACATTCATCATCCACTTAATTTTTCCTATATAGATAAACAGACAAAAATCTGAAGATAAAAAACAAAAAGTGATACAGTGGCTAATTCTAAAAAAAAAAAAAAAACTTACATTCTGCTAAGAGACAAAGCATGTATTATATAAGTAATTAAAAAGCAAGATAGAGAGTGATGAGACAAAGAAGAAATGCAGAAGTACTCTGGGAAATTTTAAAGAGGAAGAAAAAAAATATATAAAAGGTACCAGGAAAATGAAAAAAAAAGCTTTATGAAGAAGGTAGCACCTACAATGCCCTGAAAAAAAAAGCTTTTAGAAAAAAAGGAAGAATCATTGCATGAACACACTAGTAACAAAGATAATGACAAGTTTGGGAAATAACTAGTAATTAAAGTGTCAAAAGATTAGTAATATGAAAAATAGACTGGGATCAGATTATTATGCTAAAATACATAATTTGTGTTCTATCCCATAGGCAATAGGAAACAACTGAGCATTTTTTTTGTTTGTTTGTTTGTTTTGTTTTGTTTTGTTTTCATGTATTGAATGGTTTACTAAGGACCTTATCTTAAGGTCACAATTTAGATGTTCTAAAAGGTTTTAGTGGCTTTTAGAAATATTGTGTAGCTTTTATTCACTACATTCTTATAAACATTATATTTGAGGTCCTCAAACAATGCTGAGATAAACAAGGGAAGGTTGTATCACTGCCTTATAGTAAAGGAAACCCACTCAGAGTTGGATCAGTGCCTGACTTCATTTGTACATTGGTTTCTTTTCAACTCCATCTCCCACACAGTTTTTTAGCCTATGCAGAGATTTGAGAAATATCTTTGGCTTGATGTGGTAGAATTTTCTAAGAAAATCTTTCCTGTCCTTGGATTCATTTGGTCTTGAGTCTGACATTCATCATTTGACATCATCTGACATTCATCATGGACAGTGCACTGAATTTGAATTCAGGAAGACCTAGGTTGGAATTCTGCTTCAGTAACTTACTAGCTGTCTGACCCCAAGTAAGTCATTTAGTTTCCCTATGCCTCAGTTTTCTAATCTGCAAAAATGAAAGCATTAGACTTAAAGGACTTTTAAGTTTCTCTCTCCCTCCCTCCCAAAATCCTATAACCTGTTATAGCAGATAGACAATCTATAATAAGAAATGTGTACAGTAGTAAAAAGCAAAATTATTTATTCTAGGATCCATTTTACATATAGAACTTCTGTATACATGTTTTTATTTCTATTATTGTAGTTTTGTTTAAACATCTATTAAGCCATTGAATATGTCATAATTAAAAATTGTGAACCCTGAATGAGATTATAGTAAGAGGAAGAAAATATAAAAATACATCAGATATATGCATATTTAATGTTTTCAAAATAGTTTAAACTATTTTGTTTAAACACTATGGAATGTTTTTTAGTTTAATTTTAAAATTTTATGAATTATAAAGTAGGAGAAAATAAATCTTAAATTATAAATTCAGGTTGAATGATAACTGAATCTCTTTGTAATAATACTATATTATTTTAAATTGTTCATATAGATTCAAAGCTAGTTAAACCATTAAAATTATTGGACTGAAGGTAAAACTTTTTCCTCTGGTGTATGAACCATAGAAAACTATATCAAAGAAATTATTTTGTAAATTTCTATGACAAGAAAGATCAGTTTCAGAGAATGAAAATGATATTCACTGTAGGATAATGCAACACCAAGAAAATTGGCACAGGAATCATTTTTTACTTAAAAAAAAATAACTACAATCATTCATTGAATAAATATCCCAAAGCCAAAATTCATGACTCTTCTTATTCCAGGTCCATTATCTTTCTTAGTCAGCAGCTTGCTGAAGCCCTTTGCCATATGGAGCCCTTCTCAGAATTATGCTTTTAAAAGCATGAAATAAATTCATGAGATTAGAAAGGAAAAAAATTTTGTTGAAATTGTTTTTGTTGTTACTACTTTAACCAAATATGGTAGCATACCCTTTTAATTCCTGGTGCCAGGAATACTGTGGCTGGTAGATAGTTTGCATTTAGAATGTTTGAACTAAGTGCAAAATTAATATATTAAACCTTTACTCTACCACATACACAGTTTGAAATTATGGAGGGAACAGATTATCTAAGGAAAAGGAAATTAACTTAGGTCTTCAAATAAAGCAAGTCAGAACTATAAGGAGTTTCTGCAGTTTCATCTCAGGGAAAATAGGAAAACCAAGTCTCAGAAAAAAAATTTGGGTCCCCTGAGCCAGATCCCAAAACAGTAGGAAAAAAGGAATTACCATTTCACTACGTCCAACCCTTTTTCATAAAAGAACAGCTATAGTAGTTGATCTTGCAATGTATTTTTAGAAACAATATTTGCCAAAAATTATCAAACTCGTGATCAGAACAATTTGAAAAAGATTTTATTATTATTTTATTTGTTATTCATTATTAAATATAACAGAAATCACTGTTTATTATTTATTATGAAGTGTGATATTAAAGTTGTATGTGATAACTTTTATAAAGAATTTGGGAAGAAAATGGATTTTGTTTTTCCCAAAACAAATTTAACAGAAATACTTAATCCTATTTGCCTCAGTTTCCTCATCTGCAAAATGAGCTGGAGAAGGAAATGATAAACTACTCTAATTTCTTTGAAAAGAAAACACCAAAAGTAGTCAAGAGTAATGGAATATGACTGAAATGACTGAACAACAAAATTTCTCAATAGCTTTATGCATATAAAAATATTTGTTCCTCATTTTTCTCATCTGTTTATACCATTTGTTGATAAGAGCACCAGATGAATTCATAGAGTTCTAGTTTCATAGCATCACAGATTTAGAGTAGGAAAACTTTTCAAGCCTATCAAATACAACCATTGATTCATAAAGATGAAGATAATGAGGCACAGAGAGATCAGGTGGTTTGTAGAGATGGGGTCATAGTTATTGAGGATCTAAGGTATCTTTTGGTTGGTGTCTTTCTTTATATTGGACATTAATAGATTCAGTGCCCTATCTACTACATCATGCTGTTGCAATAATTAATAGAAGAAACATAATTTGCATGTAGCAAATTATGTACTATAACATGAAAAATGAGTATTTGTCTCTGTTACATTTTTATTTGCTATTTATGTTACATAATTTTGGAGATCCACCAAGTAAAGACTGAAGCAGTAATGAAATATCCAACATGTATTCTATTGTCTTCAAAGGATCATAAATTTTGACATAGAACAACCCCAACCCTTTTGTCTTAAAGAAAAAAGTGGGTGCAGAGAGGTTGAGTGACTTACTACAGAGGTAGAAAATTTCAGAATGAGGATTTGAACTCAATTCTTCTCATTCAAAACTAGCCAGATATTAATATGAAAAATAAACTGATTAAGTGTGTAAGCTCTCTAAGGACAGGAACAGTCTCCATTTTTGTATTTCCATACCCAGGCTTTAGCACAGGGCTGGTCACATACATATAGTAAATATTAAATACTTCATTCATTTCAATCATTTATTCAAGTAAACCTAAAACCTAACTAATAACACACATTTAGTGATTATAACCTTCCATAACCAATCCCATTAATGTCTGTTATCTTCTAGAATTCTTAAAGCTTGTTTCTAATTTTCTTTGTTTCAGCTCTTAAATATCAATCTCAAACTCCCCAAGCTTCTGAAGTGCCATTGAATATGATAAGCACCCAAAAGCATGTAATAATAAACAAATCATATTGAAGAACATCAAACCTCAGTGTTGTTGTTGTTGTTGTTGTTGTGTTGTCTTCTTCTTCTTCTTCTTCTTCTTCTTCTTCTTCTTCTTCTTCTTCTTCTTCTTTTTTTGCTAAGGCAATTTGAGTTAAATGACTTGCCCAGGGTCACACAGCTAAGAAGTGTTAAGTGTATGAGTTCAGGGCTGCACCACCTAGCTTTCCCCAATGTTTTTCAAAATAGGATATACATCAACCTCAGCAGAAATTGGGAAATATTAATTTTTCAATATTAACTCAAAATTGAGGTGGAGGAACTTGTAATATGTACACTGATGTCCAAGTACTAATGATGGCTGGTAGGCAGCTGTGACATCTGCCTCACCCCCGGAAGGGAAGCAACTCCATCTGCTTTTGCCTCCTGCAGAATTGCAGTCACAATACTCTGCACATAATTTTTAATCAGCCACTAACTGGACAAAGGTCAAAGGACTTTTTTAAAGCTCTATTTGGTCTTTACTTGGTTCAAAAAAGTGCCATATTGTACATAAGTTTTCAGAATACTTTTCTATTCAAAATTACAGAGGCATAATAAATGTAATTACCAAAAATGTCATCATATTTTCTTTTTATTATTATTTATTCAAAACTAAATACAAAAAAGAAAAATAGAAAAAGTCAGAAAATTAAAACAAAAACAAAAAAAAAAAAAACAAAAACAAAAGCCCAAAACATTGTCATATGCCCAGAAAAACATCAAAGAGGATTCAAAATATTTAACAAGATATGTATGTATGTATATGTGTGTGTGTAGATGGAGATGTATGTATATACATAAACATAGATGTATACACAAATACTCATATTCATTTACACATTTTTACCTTTTCCTAGACAATTTTGTTTTTAGAGTCAGATCATACTCAGTTCTACCCCAATCTTTCTTTTGAACCACCAATTACTAATCTTTAACATCTTATAAATTTCTATGAAAAAACATAAGCAATTTGTCCTTATTGATCCCTTGAAATTAATCTTTGATGTTGACACTCATATGCTAAATTATCTCCTGAGTTCAGGTTTGGTTGAGACAAAGTCTTGAAAATCTGTAAGTTCATTGAAAAATTTCTTTTTTTCCCCCATTCAACATAATGGTTAGTTTTCCTGGATGTGATATTTTTGGTCACAGGCCTAGTTCTTTTGATTGCCAATATGTTTTATTCAAAAACCTATTATTTTTTACTGTAGTTGCTGATAAATCCTGTACAATTTCAATTGTAGCTTCAGTATATTTGAATTTATGTTTCTTTGATTGTTTCTTTTAGAATTTTCTCTTTCATTTGAGGGTTTCAAAATTTTGTAATGATATTTGTATAAGTTTTCCATATAGCATTTCTTTGAGGCGGTGAGAAGTGGATTTTTTTTTCTATTTCTACTTTCCCCTCATATTCTCATTCAAAGACAATATTCTTAGATAATATTTTGCATTATTATGTAAAGGTCCTTTTTTTGGCCATAGCTTGCAGTAGTCCAATTATTCCTTTACCAAAATCTAATTTTCAAAGAATTATTTTCTTTTTTAATTTATGTGTTTCCTTTTCTAGTTGGTTAACTTTTTTCATAATCTTGTTTTTCTTTGATTTTTTTTTAGTTTTTCCTCAATTTCTCTCATTTTATTTTTGAAGTCTTTTTTTAGTTCTTTAAATTCTTTCTGGGAAGATAATCACTTAACTACTCTTTGAGAAGAAGCTGTTTTTACTTCACTGTCCTCCTCTGAAGATGAACCCTAGCCTTCCTTATTCCCATAGAAAGTTTATATGCTTGATTTCTTTCTTCTTTGCCTGTTCATTTTTTTTTAATGACAACTATTAGTGTAAGCAACTCTCATCCTGGTTTTGGGGTCACTTCAGGTCTCTCCTCTGACCAGAAACCCCAAAACAAAAAAAATCCCCCTTCTCGCAAGTTCCCATAGCTAACAATGTCCTGTCCCACTGCTACTAAATTGATCTAGTGTGTTGGTTCCTTCCCTCCAAGAGCTCTGTCTCTGCAGCACAGTAAGGCCTGGCATTCATAATCAAAGGATGTTCCTTCAGTCTTCCTGGACCCCTGGACTCCCTACACTGCCCAACAGGGTGAAAGATTCTGTGACTATGACTGAGACTAGCTCTGAACCCAACTAGCCTCAGGGCTCCCCACTTGCTGTTTCTGGGGACCTAGCCTAGGGGTGTTTACACTTCATGCTGATTAAATCTTAGTCTTGGGGTCTTCTAGTCTTCTCAAGGTTGTTCCAAAAGGATCTTTATTCTGCCCCAGTATTATTTGTTTTTCACATATATATATATATATATATATATATATATATATATATATATATATATTCACCCTGAGCACAATTTTTTTTTATTTGTAACAGTTTCTTAGTAAGAATACAGAGAATTTTTTAGCCATAAAGTTCCTTTACAGAAACTAATTATGCAAATTACTTGGAAGAAAATTTGATGCCATGGAGACCAATCCCTTCCAGGAAGGAGGAGGATAAGGAAACAGGCACAGACAGTTTAAGTGGCTCATCTAGGATCCAACAATTATGACATGTCTTAAGTAGGATTCAAATTCAGACCTTCCTGCTTAAAAAAGCTACTTGAGTTCAGAGACCATTTCATTTTCTTTTTTGAATTTCTATAAAACAATAGTCCTTTAATAAATGCTTATTTTGAAAGAATGAATGACAAAGTAAGGTTTTAACAGTTACTACTCTTTAAAAAATATTTTCTATATCTCTCAAATAGATTGAAAGAGAAAACTGCATAATTCTATTTGTCCAGATAGATGTCACCTTAATCCTTAGTGGGGAGAGCCAGAACTCTGGAGAAGTGTACTTGAAACAAGGTGTTAATTCAGTGGAATTGATGAGATAATGGCTCTCTAGTATACATATACTTAGTACTTAGCATGATAATGTAATGGTTCTCTAGTTCACACATACTCAGTATGCTGTAATGATGTAATTGTAATAGGGTTTTTAAACTGGGGACAAAGTCAGATTCGGGGGAGACAGGTTGAGACTGGCAGACTGTAAGACTGCTGGATGAGATTGGGTCAGACTGAGACTGGGTCAGATTATGACAGACACAGACTGTGTAAGAGACAATAAATACTTTTGTATTCTATTCTTGTCCATTCTCGAAGTGTCTATCTTGCTGAGACCAAGCCCCTTCTGGAGGACTTCTAGAAAACTAGCCTGAACATTACACCTAAAACCATGGAAGCTTTCCAGGACATGCTATGATAATATCCTTTAAAACAGAGACAATTTTTATTGTTCCTGGACATTTTCTAACTCACTTCTATTATACTCATAGGATCATAAATTTTGAGGTGAAAATGTATTTTAATAAAAAGAAAACTGAGGTACAGAAAATTTGAGTGATTTACTACAGAGATAGAAAATGATAAGGTGAGGATTCAAATTAGATTATTCTAACTAAAAAGCAGTCTGCTATTAATCATTGATTAATTTTTTCTACTCTGTGCCATCGATTGTGATAAGAAGTAAAAATTTAAGGAAAAGTAGAAACAGTTTTGCAGAAGAAAGCAAAAGGTATCTCATAGCAAAAACAAATGACCTGAACAAATGGAAGAAATCTGGGAATGGTTCTTTCAAATCTTGATAATGTTTAAAAAGTAGAAGAATGGAAAGGCACAAGAAAAGGAATTCATGGGCAGGGGGAGGGAAAGGAGGCTTAAGAAAAAATTATCTCACATAACCGATGTGAATATGCATAAATCTATACAAAAGGAAGAAAGAAATAGGGAGAGCAACTGACACTTGAATCTCCCATTTAAACTGATCAAAGTATTAAAGAATTTATGCACATAGAATAGGTAGATATATACATTCCACTCAACAGAGAAATGGGAAAGAGAAGAAGGGAGAAAAGTAAATTTGAGAGGGGGCAAATAAAAGGAGGAATTAATCAAAAGAAAACAAACTGTAAGGACGCACAGACATATTTTTAACTTTTTTTAAGATGACAAAGAATTAGAATCTGAGAAGGTGCCTATCAAATAGTGAATGACTGATATCACAATACATGAGATATATAAAGGTAATAGAACACTATTGTTCAGTAATGATTCAGAAATGTTCAGAAATGATGAAGAAAACAATTTCAAAGAAATATCAATTAATTAATGTAGAGAGAAGCAAAAACTAAGGGAATTTAGTATTCAATGATAATACTGTAAATGCTAAAAACTCTGAAAAATTTAGGAACTTTAATCCACATAATGATCATAGTGATTCCAGAGAATTGATGACAAAATTTCCAGACAAAAATTCCAGAGAATTAAAGACAAAATCAATGACAAAACATGCTGCCCAGCTCCTTACAGAAAGATTCACAGTGAAGGAGACATACACACATATATTTTTGTATTACACATATGTATGTCTGAATTATATGCATATGTAAAGTATTTTTTCTTTAAAATATAGCCAATGAGGAAATCTGTTTTTCTTGACTATACATGATTGTAACTGAGGTTTTATTTTTCCATTCTCAAATGGGAGAAAGTAGGAGAGAAAGAAGTAGCTAATTGTTTTTAAATAAATAAGATTTTTTTTCAAGATGCAATTAAACAGGGAAGGCTATGAGAGGAATGAGGAAAATTATGCCAGAAAAGACAGTTTAATAGAATGAAGAGTTGAAAAGTAAAAGTAGAGAATAGCAAAGAAAACTGAGAACAATTCACCTCCTATGCATCACATGAAATGACAAAAGGAAAAAATAAAATAGAAGTCATGACTATTGCAGTGGTTTCCAATATTTAATCTGTTTGTATTAGTGGCCAAAGATTTTCCTGGATGCTTTTACAGTTGCATGATTGCATCTAAGATATAAAATTAAGTTTTCAAGTTAAACACAAAAAAGAACTGTAATATATTTCATTTCCTGTTATTTATACCATATATCGGATCAACTGTTTGCAGATTATAATTTTCCTTATTTCTTCACAATAGGATGACCACAGTCCCAAAAATGGTGTGGTAAATAAATTACTAGGAAGCTCAAAATAAGTGAAAAGGCAGACATTCTTAGAGTCAACTTTTATGTGCGTAAAAGAAAACTTAGATATATTAAAAAGGAATTCTATCCCTCTTTTAAAGAAATGGAACTTAAACCCCTCTACCACAATTTCTATTAAGCAGGACATAATTGAACTTTATCCTACATAGATATAAAAATGGAAAATAATATTCTCCAACAAATAATTTCCATGGTTTTTATGAGAAATTATCCCTGTGCATTTCTATATCAAAATGGAATTCAAATATATAACAGTATTATCATATATGTAACAAGATTTAATATTTTATACATTTTTCATGTACATGTATGGATATATATCAATGTATCAATGTCATTTACAATTATAAGATCCTGGAAAATATTCTTAGGGAAAATAACTGAAATATTTCAACACTTTAAGTGTTGCAATGATCAACAATGAAGTATCATGACACCCACTTCTCATTTAAGAAGAGATTAAAAAAAAATCAATGTGGAGTGAGACACACATAGATATGATCAATGTGGAGATTTGTTTTATTTAAATAAATTTCTTTGTTAGAAGGGAGAAGTCTACTTAGGGAGTGGTAAGGAAGAGTGCCACAGGGAACTAAGAGATGTACAAGGAACATCAAGAAAATTGTTTTTTTAAAAGAAGATCTTTTTGGTTAGGGACCAGTATCTTTAAGTTCCCCTAAGTCTAGCACAATAATTGGCACACAGAAAGCAGCAAATATGTGTTTTGTACATATATATACATATATATATTAGTAACTACTCTATATCAAAATATGTGCATTCAGTCATAGGAAAGAATGGACTTAAGTAGAAGCCTAGAATTAACATCTTAATTCTAATACAGAGATCATCGTTCTCTATATTTTATCCAATGTAAATAACAAATAGAATCCTTCCTTTAGCTCTACCACATAGAATACCCTGGCTCCTATGCAATTGTAAATTCCCATAAAATTAAATTGAGTGAAGTTCTCACAGGAATTCAGGGATTCCATAGATAGAGAGAGAAATTGAAAGACAAATAGATGGTGATATAAGGTAAGAATTTGACCTAGTGAAGAAAGCACATTTAAAACCCAGATCTTAAAAGACTTATCTTAAAAGGATATTTGTTCAACACTTTAAATAGAACTGGTTCTGTGATAACTAAAACTGGAATAACATTGAGTTGTTTATTTTCATAAGATCAAGAATGCCACACAATACATAAAAGGGAAAGGAAAGCAGACTCTTGAGTAATTTGTGCTAGTTCATCCTCAAACAAATGAAAAAATAACAACTAATTTACTGCTGTCTCTGCTATCATGAAATACACTTATTTGAGAAACAAGAAAGGAAAAATTCTTTAGGTTTCCTAAAAATTTTTGATTTACAGACAGGATTACTTGAATTTGTAAGTTGTGTACGTGTGTTATATTATGCATACTTATGTATATATTTATAAAGCCTATGCTCCTAATATTTAGATACTCTGACTTGTACTCATACTAAGCCTTCAAAGTCTTGATGTTTAAGGGCCATGAGTTCTTTCCAAAGAAATGCCTTCTGAAATACCATCAAAAAAGAAATGATTTATTGAAAGATGCAATTCTTTAAATAAGCCTTATAACAAAAATGTCCACAAACTATGAAGAACACTAGTCATTTCACCAAGCTTATAAGTTAATAAGCTTAAAACTGAAATCAAGTCTTTCTAGATAAATGTGTAAATTAAGTATTAAAAAGGTGTAAATAAAATGGGTCCATTATCAGTGATTTCTCATAAAATATAAAAGTGACTTTTAAATTAGTTTGAAACATTAAAAATTACAATGAAGCATACAGTTAAGTTGCAAAGAAATTTACAAAATGTATTTTAGTATTTACTGAACACAAAACACTGAATTATTCTGTTTCTATCTCCCTCTATGTGTGTATCTCTGTGTATATCTGTCTCTCTGACTGTCTCTGTCTCTGTGTGTGTGTCACTGTTTCTCTCTCTTTTTTTCCTCTCTCTCTCTCCCCCTCCCTTCCTCTGCCTCCTTCTCCTTTCCTCCTGTCTCTGTGCTCTCCTCCCTTTCCCCTCTCTCTTCTTCTCTGTATCTGCCTTCTCTATGTTCTCCCCCTTTTCCCTTCCTATTCTCCCTTATCTCCCCTCACACACCCCATTCCCCATTTTTCCAAATAAAAGCATTTAAGAAAAAAATTAAAACTACTAAAGTTTTTAGAATTTAAATACTTTAAAATTAAAGTCATACATTTTTCTTTATGTTTCACCTCAATTGTTATAAACATAATTCCCACTACCCTTAAATGAGGTGTTCCAACTGTTAAATTAAAACATTAATTGTTTGTAATTTCACCCCCATGAAAAATGCCAGAGAACACTTCTAAGATGATATGAAATGAATTCTTCTGCTACACAATGGTTAACAAGAGAAGGACATCCCTTTTAAACCCCTGGTACATCTAAAGTTGGCATCAACTCCCCCTGGGAAATATCAATTGAAACAATTTCTTCCCACTTTAATTTACTTTGTTGAGGCTTTGCCAAGATTTTCTCTTCTGATATAGAGCTCATATGACCAGAGATTGGATTTGAAGCAACCAATTTTCCCCTTAGCATTCACCAAATGAATGGAATGGTAGCCAAATGTGGCAACTTTTGAGTCCATTTTTTGTATTATGGATTTTTCTTACATGAGGAATGAACTGAAACTGAACACCTTGAAAACTAGGCAGTTGGATTCTCATCTTTCATATTCAAGTGGAGAAAATTTTAAAACAACAGACAGTCTAGAAGTTAGCAATCTTAATAATGGTAGAAAACACTTCAAGGTCACAATAAGAAAAACCATCATAAATAACACAGACTATCTCTCAAGAGAGCAACTATCAGAATGTAAAACTCCTTGAAAATATCCTCAAATTAACAATGATACTATAAGACCACCTTTCTATCCACTTTATGTGCCACAACAAATGCATCTTTTTATATGTGCACATATAAATGTGTGAATATGTAATATTGATATTGATATTATGTGAAATTTATTATTTATTTAATAATATTTCTAAAATACTATTGTATCTTGATTTAATCTTATTATATTTAATAAACTATGTTGTCTCTAATAGTATTTTAAAATTTCATTACAATTTCTTGAAATTAGGGACAGGTAATTGGTATAGTAGATAGAGCACCAGCCCTGAAGTCAGGAGAACCTGAGTTCAAATTTGACCTGACTCTTAATACTTCCTGGTTTTGTGACCCTAGGCTTAATCCCAATTACCTCAGCAAAACAAACAAATAAACAAAACCTATTTCTTGAAATTTTCCTCAATATTGATTTTTAATATGCTCTGAAATTATTTTCCTATACTATTTTTCTATCACTATGCACATTTTTAAAAGAAATTGACTATCAATGCATTTCATCAAACTATATATCACCTACTATGTACTCTGTACTATAATGCTCTCACAAAACTTCTCTGACTCTAATCTTTCTCCTTTATTGATTCCAATTTAGTATGAATTAGCCTGTAAGATATAATCAAACTTCTTAAAAATTATATTAAGATTTGATCTAAATAAGAACCAAAGATATTTTTCACCTCCTGGTATAGATTTGTTATCCAGAATCGGGGCGGGGGAGGAGGGGGTGTTACAATTTCAAATGCAGGGTAAACAGGGTATTAATATGATATTCTGAAAGAGGATTTGAGATCTTTGAATCTTAGGCAAAGTACACCCATCTTCTAATAATCTATGTGAGCTGACAAATACATCTGTTTTATGTCTCTTAAAAATCTTTATAATATCCTTATTCTTCAACCTATTTTAGGCTAGTCATTATTCAGAATGGGAAAAAAGACATGGTTCATTCAAATATTCTCTACTACTGAGAAGCATGGAAAACTAAAAATAACCTGACATCAAATATAGTCCTAAGGCTGTGAAAGACTAAAGGATATTTAACATAAAACCCACAAGTCATAAGTAACATTTTTACATGACATAGCTAATAAACTGAGACCATGGTTAACATTTCCATGATTCCACATTGGTCCCAAAGCTGGGTGATTTAATACTGTGGTATATATAATATTGTTTAAAAACTTATTTGGAGCAGCTCCATGTTAACATTTATATTATTTCATGAATCTGAGAGTTAGGGACAAAAAACCATAAGAATAATTTCACCTAACAACTTATTTTATAAATAAGGAAATTAGGGCTCAGAAAAATTAAATGAATTTTCCAACATCACAAAGGTTAGTCAATACTAGAACCAAGACCTCCTCAGTCCATAGGCAATGTTCTTTTCGCCACAGTATGTTTCCCTCTACTTTGGAATATAATTTGATCTTTAAAAAATAAATATTTTAGCTAAACCAAAATCAACCATATTAAATCAGCACATGCACATTTCCATTGCCATGTTTTTCAAAGAGTTTGCTTTGGCATTTTTTTGTATACCAAAAATAATGCTTATTTGAATTTAGCTAAATTCTAATGTCATAAGTTCATACATTTAGATTCACAAGGGACATTAGAAATCACTTAGTTCAACACCCTTCCCTATATAGATGAGGAAAAAGACTTAGAGTGATATTCCTTCATTTGCCCACTAGTAAAGTGGTAGAGCCAAGATTTAAACCTAGATATTTGGCCTCCAAATCCAAGCCTATTTCTACTATATTTCATTGCCTAGATTTTACCTACCAATTTGTATATATATATAGTCAAAAGGATTTAAGGGAAATGTTGAGAGAATACATGCTTATCTACAAGAGAGGGAAAGTAATAGATTATTACAGAAACAAAAGAACAAAAGGGACCTTCAAGTCCTTTTTTAAGGGTAAGTGTCCAAAAAGTCTCTTTCCATATATTTGTAATTTGGGGTCAAACAACATAACTAATGCTGATTTAAATAAGCTATTAGGCATCTTATTGCTCAAGAACTATCTTGTCACTACCAATTTTAACACCCTGATCTCTAGATTTACAACCTAAGTGGAAGGTTCCTTTGTCATCTTCTCTCATCCCAATTCTACATGTCTTTATATACAGATAGGGCGTGATTATCTTGCTATTGGTGTCATGTGGAGAACTTCAAAATAAATGAGGTTCTCTGAAAAGGTGAAAGAATTATAATTATATCACAAGAATACTAATTATACTTTCAAATATGAGAACTTCTTTGATGAGATGAGAGTTCTTTGAACTCTACCGTAAGACAAGCTTATTCATTAAGAGATTCTATAAAAGATACACACATCTTCTGCTCTAAGCAGAGGTCATTGATTCAATGCTGTAAGAGCATAAACAACCCTAGAAAATCATAATGAGTAAATATTACTGTGATTATTTAGCATAATTAATTTTCAATGCATGCAAATTTTTTCTTCAAAAAAGTTTAATACAAGGAATATAGCTAATATTTGAATATAACAGCCTAAATTTACATAAATACTTTAGCAAACCTATTTTTCATCATTAAAATGGGAATACTACTACGTTAATAAAAATAACATGGAAATCAAATGAGATAAAATAATTAAACGATAAAGCATTATATAAATGCAGGTTGGTCTTAAGTTGCTTAATACTTCTACTGCAATCAGATCAAGTACAAGTTAGTATTCTATATAAAATAAACAGTTTATTATGAAGCAAGAAGTTAACTTAATAAACATAAACAAAAAATACATGTTTAAATCAATATTTTTCTTCAAAGTAGAAATAAAGGAGGAATATATATTACAATCCCTATTAATCAGCTAGACTTATTTTTCTCCAATAGGCATGGTATTTGATTGGCTTAAGAAACTATAGCTCAAAAGTCCTCCCTAGGGCACAAAAAGACCAGCTCATGAGGCTTCAGAGTTCCTCATAGAAAATATCCCAGGGTAGAGTGAATCAGCAATCCCTCTGTACCATCAGCCCACAGCTGATTAGATACATTTCTTTAGAGAAATTCAAGATGTGAATGGGAGGGAAAAGAGAAAAAAGATAAAAGATTTATATACTTGAGCTAGTGCTGTATCCTTGCTCATATCCTTTCTATGTAGTAGTCAACCAAATATTTTTTTAAATTGTGTTTGGCTGTCTATGAGTATTTCAAATCATTTCAAAACCCTGTCAGAACTGACCTTGACCTGAACACCCTGGAAAGATTATCTATACACCTACATTACAACCAGTCATCAAAATACTTGTCAAACACTTCTTATAGAATTGCCAATTTGTAAACCACACAAGAAAATAATTACTTTATTTTCATGATATTTTTGAAGATATTTTCTATCCTGATTATCATTCTGTTCAACAGAAGTAGTTCCACATGATTTGTGGCTTTTTTTCTAAAAATCAAAGTAAAAAGACTTTTTTATTGTTCCAAAATAATCTGAACGATGAGCTCACCACAGCGATGAGGTTAACTACCCAAAGTGGACAATACTCTTTGGATATATTGACTCAAGTTATTTGAAAAAGTTCTTATAAGTCATCATATTCTTTCATACTTTTTTATAGTTATTCACATCTAATTTAAGGAATATTCAAGACCAGAAAAGGAGGTAAACTGATCACAAAAGAGAGTGAGGAATAACAGCCAAATTATTATTCATGAAATAATGACTCGGAGAAAGACCTCCAATATTTTGGATAAGTCTTTGGACTTACCTTCAAGAACATATCGTCTACTTAAAACCTTCCTGAGATAAAAAAAATATATTTTTTCATTACTCACCTTAACTCTTTCTTAGAGTTTTTCTTACCTATTATTCAATCTTAAAATGACTAAATTATTTTTTCTTAATATTTTCTTTCTATACCCTTTTATAAAAAAGTGTTCCTTCCTGAAATCTACCCCCTAAAATAATTATCTTTTCTATTTTTCTCAATTATTATCTACTTAAGAAACTTTTAGCTCACTATCTCTTGACAGGACCATTTCTGTGACTTCCTATTTGGTTGCCCTGATACATCTCTCCCCACTCTAATCCATCTTCAAGAAAGCTGCCAAAGACATTCTCCTAAGACACAGGTCTAATCATGTCATATCTCTGCCAATAAACTTCAGTGGTTCCCTATTGTCTCTCGGATCAAATCTGAAAACTTTTGTTTGACAGTTGAATCTCTTCCCAACCAAACCTCATTCCTATCTTTCTAATCATCTTATGCTTTACCCTGCATTTTACTTTCTGTGACAGGCAATGATCTAGCTATGCCACATCTTGGTGCCTTTGCAACTGGCGAGGCCCCTATGTCTGGAATGCATTTCCTCCTTCTTTCTTTAAGAAATCTCTAGTTCCTTCACAACTCAACTTAACTTTCATTTCATATATAAGGCCTTCCAAGTTTCATCACCCTCCTCTTAAAATACTAAGTAGCTCCGAATATTATTTCTTCACAACTTTATGGTATGCTAATCACCCTTTGTTATAATGTAAAAGTACATAATTTATGTGGTTCTGTGATCCTGGGTGCTACTAATTAGAAAAGTGTATGAAACAGAGGGGTGGGAGTGGAGGAAAGGGGAATGACAGGAATATAGAAATATCAATAAATAAAAATATATATTTTAAAGTTCAAAGGAGAAAAATAAAGGTACAGATGTAAGAGAAAATAAGAAACAATATTTTGAATTAAAATTGACAAATTATGAAATAAAATGTAAATGAAGGAACTGTTTACCAAAATGGACTGCCCTCAAAAGTTAATGGGGGCAGGGATGGAGTTGCAGGGGGACCAACTGACAACTGATAGTAAAAGTCATTTCAAGCAAAAATAATAGAATGTAATTCAAGAGATGAGAGAATCTACTCTGAAATGCCAAGTTTCCTTCATGGTCATTCCCTTGGCTCTAAAGCTCAGAATTTTCTAGTGTGTATCATTCAACAACTGTGGTTTGCCAGAACACATATTAGGGAGTCTCAGCAAGCTTTTTTTTTTTTTTTTTTTTTTTGCCTAACAAATGCCACTGAAGGAAATTTTAAGGGTCATTTAACCTAAATGAACATAGTACAAGAAGCAGAATATGAGCCCTCCCCAAAAAATAGTTGTACCTCAATTTCTTCATTTGAAAAACAAAGATCAAAAAACAAAGGATACAGTAGTATTCTACTCCTCTACTGCCTCAAGTAAATACCACTGTTGTCAAGTCCTCTGCCAATGGCAAAGAACTAATACCAAACCATGTGAGTGCTATGGCAGGAGGTGAAATATAAATAGATGATAAGACGAGTTGGTCCAGAAGTGAGAAATCAGGTAGCAATTCTCCCCAGTGCTGCAGTGTTGGCACAGCAAACCAGACTCCAGATGGAGGAGAAAAGCATGGGGGAGCCAATGTACTTGAGAGAGCAGGTTGTCCATCTGGCAGAGTTTCATAGTCACTGCAGATTTCTGGTTAGCTATGTACAAATGGTGACCCTGGATAATAATGGAATACATTACAGAGGACAAAAGCTAGAAGTTCTGGTCCCACAAGTTCCACCATTTGATTCCTTTTCTGCACCCCTATTTGTTTTTCCTCAAATTGTTGAAGCTGCCCTTGTGCTTAGAATGCAGACTCAAATATAATTATTATTCTGCCAAATCTGATAATAACAATAATTCTTCCCAAAACACAAATTTACTTTGCTCACTAAAACAAAATTTTGTTCTAAGTTCATGTTACAATGGTATTCTAACAAAGAAAATACAGTATTGCTTGGTTTCAATTTCCACATCCGCATTAGGGAAAGGTCTAATGATATGAACTGTCTTAACAAATCCTGTTCTACAATTGAATGATTCTAGAAAAGCCTCTATATCAATTTTTGAAGGGTTTTCACAGAAACAATTATGATCACGTCAGCAGCAACATCACAAAGCATCACTAAATATGACCAATAAAATATTTATGATCATTATAAAGCAACATGTTTAGTTAAGAAATTGTCAGTCAGCAAGCATTTATTAAATGTTTATTAATGTTCTAGGCACTGTGCAAAGCTCTGAGAACAGAAAGGCAAAAGTGCAGTCTCTGCCCTCAAGGAGCTCATACTCTAATGAAGAAGAAACATGCAAACAACTATGTACATACAAAACAATAATTCCCCATCTTTTTTAATATTAATTTTTTTTTTCCTTTGCCTCTCTACTGCCATTAAGAATAGTGTTTTTTCTTCTAGTTAGTATTATTGTTACCTTTGTTGCAATTATGAGGTTATTTTCTCCCTGGAAAATTAATGGAGGCTGATTAAATATAGCTAAACTTGCGGAAGGAACAATTTTACTACAATCTCCATTCTACAACATCCTGATAGTATTAATATTCAAAAATAACAGACAAACATAAGGCAGTTTGAAAAGAGTTGGTACTCAACAAGTATTTGCTCATTTAGTCATTGAAAATAGCAATGGACATTCATCTATTCGATAAGATATAATAAGATTTTGTGGTTGTTACTCAGTCATCCAGTCATGTAAGATTTCTTGGATCATACTGTATGTGGGGCTTTCTTGGCAAAGGTACTAGAGTGGTTTGCTATTTCCTTCCCCAGCAGAGAATAAGAAGCTTTTACTATGTATAAGGAATTGTGCTAGGTAATTATGGAGCTACAAAGATGAATGGCATATGAATGTAAATCTTGCCTTCTTGAAACTTAAAAATTAATTATCTAACATTCATGTAAACCATTGTGCTTTTCACATCAAATCATTTTCATATGTACTACTACCTCAGTTAGATTTGGTTTCAGATTTCACCTCTACATTTGCAATCTGTACTATGTCATAAAAACATATTGAGTTTTTAGTTTTTTATTGCTTTACCTACTTTAGTGTTTTTAATCACATCAAATAATTTATAAATATATAAATATGACATCTATGTTACACATGTTATTATATAAAAATATAAATAAAACCGGACCTGTGATTTCATAGGTTCCAGGGTGAGAATTTCTTAACCATGGCAGAGAACACTGGGTAGTTGATAGATTGGCAGATCATAAGCCAGTAAATGTCAGGCTCGGCACTTGAACACAGATCTCTTGACTTCAGCTAACTCTTGTCACTACTGTCATACAACATAATCATCATCATCAAGTATGATAATATACCATGTTACAATATTAGCTGTCTAATTATTCAAATAGAGACATACTTAAACAAAGGCCCTTAACATTCTCATCAAATGCATTATTCACTGGAGCTCCTCTACATAACACAGCTACCACCAGTTTTAAATTAGAACGTAATTTATCATTATCATCAATACTTTCTCATCCTGAACTATATGCCTGGAATATTCTACTCTTTTCTCCTCTTTCCTTTTAATAAGTTTTATCCAATAGATATCTTACTCATTCATCAAAATTCTATTTCAAACGCTACCTCTTTATAATTCCTCTCCACTTCAGTATAAACTCCTTCTTATTTAATTTCAATCAAACTACCTCTCTTAAGATTCTTATTTATCATTATATTTATTATTTGTGTCTGTTAGGGAAGGGACTAATATTTGCACTTCCTCATCTGAACTTAACATTTTACTCAACAGGGAACAGGCAGGAAAAGGGAAAAGGTATAAGAATGAATAAAAAGGTAAAATAGATTAAAAAATGAATGATCTTAAGTAAAACAAACTCTAAGATATATGTGTGTGTGTATGTATGTATGTGTATATATGTGGGTGCAAACTGAGATAGACAGATAAAAGATAAATAGTAGATGGGTAGATATGTATATAAAATCACTAACTGAGGAACCTCCGTGACTGATTTGGAACCAGGGAAGTGCATCTACTGGGAAGATCACTCCACCAGGACAGCCTGGAAATGCGGTCTCTTTCAGAATTTCCACGTGAAACTATTTTCAAATGTTGGATGGCTATATGGAACAACCAAGATTCAAGATGAAATTAGCTAATTAAATGGGCATTTGAAAGGGTTACCAAGAATGACTGTTTCAAGAACCCTAAATAAACCAGGATTGATTGAAGATCATTATTTTCTCACTTATAATTTGATGGTTCTTAGGGTTTATGTTTTCCTGCTGGACAAGTGGTTGTATATGAATGTAATAGAAATCTATTTTTGTGCTATAAGAAATGATGAGCAGGCAGATTTCAGAAACCTAGAATGACTTATATGAGCTAGTGCTAAGTTAAATGAGCAGAACAGGAGAACATTATACACAGTAACAGCAACATTGTGCAATGATCAGCTATGATATAGACTTTTCTTAGAAATATAATGATTCAAGACAATTCCAAAAACCTCATGATTAAAAATGTTATCCACATCCAGGAAAAGAACTATAGAGACTGAATGTTGATAGAAACATAAAATTTTCCTCTTTTTTATTTTTTTTTCTTTCATTGTTTCTTCTTTCATAACATGCCTAATGTGGAAATATGTTTAACATGATTGTACATGTATAACCTATATCAGATTGCCTGCCATCTTGTGGAGGAAAAAGGGAAGGAGGGAGGGAGAAAATTTTGAAATTCAAAATCGTATAAACAATATCTGTAGAAAACTATCTTTATACATAAATGAAAAAAATACTATTAAAAGAAAAAAATAAAATTGTTTTCTTTAAATATATGGAGATACATGTTATATGTATACATGATATTTAGAGCTACTCTTTGTGATGGAAAAGAAATGAAAACTGGGAGAGTATTTATCCATAAGAAAATTAATATACAAGTTGTGGTATTTAAATGTGATGGAATGTTATGCTATAAGAAATTAAGAAGGGAGTAGTTTCAGAAAAAAAGAGCAGACTTGAAGAAACTGAAGCCAAATGACACAGTCAGAATAATATAATATATATACTAGAATATCATAAAAATAAGCAACTTTGACAGATTGAGGAACTCACCATTTGAAAGGATTCATGATGAAAGTGATAGAGAAGTTATAGGTTCAGAGTATAGATTGGGATTTTTTGGGGGGAACATAACTAATGTAAGAACTTTTATGCTTATAAAAAAAGCTTTATTTTCCTTTTTTATTTTTATGATTGTGGATGGGAGTAAGAAGGTGAGAATTTTTCCTAATTGAAGAAATAATTTTTATTTTTATAGATTTAATATTAATTTTAATTAATTTAGCTATGTAAAATAATTCATTTTTAATTTATCTTAATTATTTTAGTATTATTTAATACTAATATTTCTGGGTATTGGGTTTGAATATTTGGTGTGTTTGGGGGGGAGGAGGACAGTGTAGTAGTGTGGAGAAGAAAGGCCAAAGGACCAGATAAGAAAATTGAGCATGGAAAGGATTCTGGGAAGATGTCAAAGTAAGTCAGAAAATTCCAAGCTATCCAATTCTCTCCCACAAACTAGACAAAGTTGCACCTAAGGACAAACATAGAGTACTTAAAAACAAGTAAGAGTTGGGGCAGGCTAGAGATTCTTCTGGAACAACTGAAGAAAATTTAGAAAGATACCAGGACTGAAGTTTAACCCAGGGAAGTGTAAACACCTCCAGGCTAGTTCTACTGAAATAGCCACAAGCTCTGACTGGCTGAGCTAATTTCAGCCCCAGCCACAGGAGTTTTCACCTGCCAGGCAGGATGGAAGTCTGGTTGACAATGTGGGGAGTCCAGTGCCTGAGTCAGGAAAGATTGGGAACCTCTGCCTACTTAATAAGGAGCACTAGGCCCAAGATACTACCCTGGCCAAGAAGGACCAGCACATGACCAGTGAGTGCAAAAGCAAGAGGCACAAGTGCTACTGGCTGTGACTACTTATAGAAGGAGTTCTTGACTTCAGGGTTCTAAGCCAAAGGGGAGAACTGAGAGAAAGACCTGAAGCCAGACATACCATCTCCCTTCTCCCAGGACAAGAAGTGGTTACACTAACAAGCACTATATGCCAGCCTTATTAATCAATATTGTTTTAGACTATTTAAAATAAACAGCAGTATAAGGTTGAAATATTTCTATGCTGTAAGAAATGATGAGTCAGTGGATTTGGAAAAGTATGGAAAGATATGGACAGTTAAATTAACAAATGACTTTAGAAAAGGAAGGACATGTTGGATATGAACAAATGTACATTAATCATAAAGACTTGTTTTATTCAGATAAGGGAAAGGAATTAAAGAAAGGGGAAGAGGCAGCAAATGATAAGATATATTCTGAGAATAGTAGGAGGCCCAGTTTGACTATTTCAAAGGCTCCATGTTAGAAGAGGGTAATACACAAGTCTAAAAATATGTGTAACAGCCATGTTGTAGAAAGTATTGAATATAGACTAAGGAGTTTAAAGTTTACCATTTTTAGCAATGAAGAGTAATTTCAAATACTTGAAGACGGGCCCAATGTGATAACAGTAGTAGATGAGAGAGAGTTGTCCAAGTTATATATAAAACAGATTAGCAGTGGAAGTGTCTGAAGACATGAATACTAGTCATTACCAGTGCTATCAGTTTTTAAAAGTAGAATGTAATTTATATTCTGGCAAAAATGTGGTAAAATAGTGATAAAATAGACAAACTCCAGTTACCCATGAAAACAAATTTTAAAATATTTCCCAATAGTTGTTCTGAAATTGCACCCTACTCTTTCATCACCATTTTTCTTAACAGAGTGGTAGAAATAGTCTGAATGTTTAATGTTTTAGCAAAGAACCCCTTTAAACTTTAACATGCCCCTGGACCTTGGACACACAATCCATCTGTAAGCCTGTACTCAAAATTTTGGAAGGGTCTACTAGCATTTATGATCTGCTGGCATAAGTTGGGACAACCTTTAAAAGCTTTAAAAAGGGGAGGAGAAAAGGCAAATTGCCTTCACTTCCAAAAATCAGAACTTCTAATTGTCAAAGAATTACCAAATTGTGGAGAATTTTAAAATTTCTCTAAGATTAGTTTGGCCTTGTAAGATTATAAGTAACTATCTGTCAATGTATTAAATGACTAATAAGGTCCATAATTGCCCAATTTATTTCTGTATTGGTGAACTATGTTGCAATTCCTATTCTGACAAAACAGAAAACTGGTCTACAATCTTTAATTAAATGAATTAATAAAAAAAGATGCAATCTCTGTGAAATTTCTTTCATAAAGCTTTTATTCTGCTGGCATTTTCCATGCTGTTTTATGAGAATTTGTCTCTGGCTTTTTAATTTGAATTTTTGTTAATAGAGTGAATCATTTCTGATTACTAAAAATGTCTCTATAGAAGACGTATATCTCCATTGCTTGTTCTTCATTAACACCAAGTTAATAATAAAATTTAATATGCAATAATATACTTGCAAAAAGTGTTAATATTTCTAAAGTGCTTTCCTCACTAAACTAGCACTATAGTACAAGAGAGAATATAAATATTATTATTTCTACCTATGAGGGAAGAAACTAGGTGAGAGAAGATAAATATTTGGCCAGGCTCATGCAGACACTAAGTGGATTTTGCTGTGCCAATTTTTTTCAGAAAAAACAGACCATAGTTCACTTAAAGAGCACATATACTAACATTGAAAAAATACAGAAGAAAATAGCAAGGCTCCCATTCAATGACAGCAGGCAAATTTATGAAGAGTTTCATATTTTTGCTGATATTACGCTATGTTCACAGAAACCTATAGATTCATCTGAAAACACTAGCTGAAAAAATTAACACCTTTAGCAATTTTTATTTAGCATATTTAACATGTATGGGACTACTTGCCATCTAGGGGAGTGGGTGGAAGGAAGGAGGGGAAAAGTTGGAACATTTAGCAAAGTTGCATTATTAATAATCAACCCACTCAAATTATTTTTATATATTAACAATTTCTATATATTAGCAATAAAACAGAAAGAAAAAAAGCCATTTAATATTATTGCAGACAGTATAAAACACTTGAAAATCTATTCCTGAAGACACTAACAAGAACAATTGCAAAACATTCTTCACACAAAGAAAATTCTAAATAACTGTAGAATATTAATTACTCGAATATAGACCAAGCCAATTTATTTACTGCCATATAAATTAAAATATCAGAGAATTGAAGTATAAAGTTAAAAAAAAAAGTAACAATGAAACTAAGATGACAGGAAAAGATAATGACAAATGTTGGAGGGGATGTGAAAAAACTGGGACACTGATGCATTTTTGGTGGAGTTATGAATGGATCCAACCATTCTGGAGAGCAATTTGGAATTATGCCCAAAAAGTTATCAAATTGTGCATACCCTTTGATCCAGCAGTGTTACTACTGGGCTTATATCCCAAAGAGATCTTAAAGAAGGAAAGGGACCCACATGTGCAAAAATATTTGTGGCAGCCCTTTTTGCAGTGGCTAGAAACTGGAAATTGAATGGATGCCCATCAATTGGAGAATGGTTGGGTAAATTGTGGTAGACCAACAGGATGAATACAGAGAAGTTTGAAGAGACTTACACAAACTGATGATAAGTGAAATAAGCTGAACCAGGAGATCATTATACACTCCAACAACAATACTGTATGAGGATCAATTCTGATGGAAGTGGCTATCTTCGGCAATGAGAGCATTCAAATCAGTTCCAATTGATCAGTGATGAACAGAACCAGCTACACCCAGCAAAAGAATACGGGAAATGAGTGTGGACCACAACATAGCATTTCCACTCTTTTTGTTAATATTTGCTTCCATTTTTGTTTTTTTCTTCTCAGGTTATTTTTACCTTCTTTCTAAATCCGATCTTTCCTGTGCAACAAGATAACTGTATAAAAATGTATACATATGTTGTATTTAACATATACTTTAACATATTTAACATGTATGGGACTACCTGCCATCTACGGGAGATGGTGGAGGGAAGGACGGGAAAAGTTGCAAGGGTCAATGTTGAAAAATTATTCATGCTTATGTTTTGTCAACAAAAGCTATAATAAAAAAAAAAGATTTAGAAATAGAAGAGACCTCACAAATCATGTAGTGCAACTGCTGTATTTTAGGGAATCAAAAAATTGAAATATGAGATTTATACATTCCAATGGCAGTGTCATGAATGTTGTAATAAAAAAGGTGACCACTTTTGTTTCTTTTTTTTCCACCTGAAACTAGAAGAAACCCATGCATACTGTAAATTGTGAGATGAGTACAAAAAAAAGTTACATTTTGTTTATAACAAAAGATTGTATGGTAAAATGCCTATGAAGAATATGTAAACACATGCACACAAAAGAAAACAAATAATGAGAAATGACAGAAGTTGAAAAAAATTAGCAATGAAATTCAGGTGTGGAAAAAAAAGGTCAGAACTATCAAGAGAATCAATGGGAAAAATGTGGAGAAATGGAATCTAGCAAGATTATATCTGAAACTATATTACAAAGAAATAAGCATCAAAACAACTTAAGTGGAAAAGAAATGTGATTAATCGATGAAAAATATAAATACACAATAAACAGGAGCCAGTGAGCACAACAGCCTCCAAGATAAAGGAAGAAAAACTCACTATTTGACAAATATTTCTGGGAAAACTGAAAAGTAGTCTGGTATAGACCAAAACACTAAGATTTCCTATCATATACCAAGAATAACCTTGAAATGGGTACATAATTTAAACATAAAGTGAAAGACTTTAATTTAGAAAAATAAAGGTCACCCAATGCAACCTGGCTCATTGCCAGTCATCTTGATCTTTGTCTTGCCACTGAACTTCAGTGACTGGAGGAGAGTGTAAGGTTGATGACTGCAGAACTCTCACTCAAATCCAAGTCAAGAAATCACTCCCTTGATGTCATTGATCCTCTTCAAAAATAAAGGACAAACAACAGATGGTTACATAAGCTAATTAGAGTGGGGTGGAAAAATTATTTGCCATATCTTTGGATTATGTAAAGAATTCATGACCAAACAAACAAGTGATAGAGAGGTTCCCAGGACAGGGTAGGAGGCATGAGAGGGATAGGCTGAGAGTAGATAATTCTGATACATAAAAAGTTGTTATTGTTTTCAAAAACAAAAAACAATGCAGACAAAATTATAATGAATACAGAAAATTAGGGTGAGTGGGGGAGGATTACATCAAGTTTTTCTGACAAATATCTCATTTCTCATATATGGAACTGAACAAAGTTTGCAAGACATACTAATAAATAAATAATTGTCTTTCCTCAGGTGCTAAATGGTCAAAGGATATGAACAGGCCGTTTTCAGAAGGGGACATCAAAATTATCAATAATCATATGAAAAATGTTTTAAACCACTAACAATTAAAGAAATGCAAATTAAAATAACTCTAAAGTGCCACCTCACAATCATCAGATTGGCCAAAATTATAGAAAAGAAAAATGACAAATGTTGAGGGAATGAGCGTAAATAGGTACACTAATGCACTATTGGCAGAACTGTGGCCTAGTCTAACCATTTTGAAGAATAATTTGGTATTATGCCTCAAGAGCTACAAAACTGTGTAATCTTTGAGCCAGCAAAATCTTCATTCTATTTATAATCCAAAGAGAAAAAAGGAAAACAACTCACATTAACATAGATACTGATAGCATCCCTCTTTTTTATGGCAAAAAAAAAAAAAAATTAGAAATTGAGAAGAAAACTACCAATTAGAGAAAGTCTGAACAAATTATGGCAAAAAAAAAAAAAAAAAAAGAATGTGATGGAATACTGTTGTGCTATAAAAAATGAGGAAGAAGAAAGTTTCAAAAGAAACTGGGAAGACTTATATTAGCTGACACAAAGTGTACTGAGCTGAACTAAGAGAACAATCTTCATAGTAACAGCAATGTTGTGAAGATACTCCACTGTAAAAAATTTTATAATAACTATGATCAATAAAATGACATATCACAACTCCAACGATTCATGATGTAAAGTGTTAACAATTACTGAGTAGAGAATGAATGAAATCAAAGTGAATAGTGAAGCTATTTTCCCTTTCTTTAATTTCCTTGTTTTGTTTTGTCTTGTTTTCAGAGCATGACTAATGTAAAAATATAGGCGTTGCATGACTTGATAATATACAGTGAGAATTATATTTCTTTTCACTATGTAGAGAAAGGGATAAAGGGAAGGAAGAAAATTTGGAAATGAAAGTAAAAATAAAATTTAAGAAAAAGAGTTCTTAGGTCTATTGTTTGTCCTCAGTTTCATACATAAGATGTGCTTATTTAAACATTTTGTTAATATTTCATAGAAATAAATAATTTTGAGAAGTTTGGCATATTTTTTCTTTTATTAGTCTCCAGGGTTTAATTTATAGATATTCACATATGCTTCTAAATTCAATATATTATTATATATTTTTATTAAATTATATGAAGAAAATCTGGCTTTATACAAATACATAGTTATAAGATGGAAGAGTATTTTAATAGGCAAATAATGTTAGTATTATTGACAAAAGAGTTTTGATTTAAGACTTCATGGAAGAGTTCTCAGAGACCCATAGAAATAAGAACTTTCTTATTGTGCATTCACATACAAATTATATTAAATTTACAAAGTATTATAGATGTTTTTTCATTCGATCCTCACAACAAAGTAAGCTAGGTGACTTATCCTTTCCCTTAATCCAATAAAAAAGTGAAATTTAGCAAAGTTAACTGCCTCAGGTCTAGTTCAATGGAGCCAGAACTCAAATCTTGGTCTTCTACCAAATCCAATGTTCTTTATATTACAATTGGAAATGATTCTAGAAAGTATGTAATTCAAACTTCTAATTTTATAGATGATCAAATTAAGATCTATAATGGTAAATAAATTTTTCAATATCACTAAAGAACTATTTGAAGTTAATTTTTTCTGATGTCTTGTCTATTATTCTTTGAAGTATTGTACCCTGCTTCTAAATGAGATCATTTGTAAATTTCCCTCTCATTTTCAAAATACAAATCATTTCTTACAACTACCAATAAGAAAAGCATTCCTTTTATTAATCAGTAAATGTTAAGTGCCTATGAACATGGATGAGGAGAGGGAAAGAATCTTTATTTCAGATTAATTGGTTTCCTTTGTAATCTTCTATTTTGTTTCAAACATTGAAAACGATTTGTCTGACAAGGGTCCAAAGGCTTCGCCAGATTGTCAAAGTTGTCCATGACATACCCCCCTAAAATGGGGATGAACTCCTGTTCTAAAAGATCTTTCCATGGCTTTAAGCATATCTTAAGGTTAAGATGTCATTGGGATTTATGACGGTGCACAGTATGGCTTATAACACAAGTAAAATTTACTAATAAAAGAGTTTACTGACTTCATAAAAAATACAGCATTTTTATCTTAAAAGTCCAGTTTAAAAACATTATAGAAAGTTGGAAAGCAAAAACTACTTCATCTACTTTTAACAGATTTGTACTTTTTTATTACTCTGCTTTACCATGATTTTAAAAGATGATATTAGTAACATATGTGTAATCTCATTTTTTTTCCAAAGGGATTTATTGGCCAAAGAAGAGTACTAAAAACAATAGTGAATAATAAAAGTTAGAAAACTCTGACTCATAGTTTGTTTAACATTTTCTGGCATGAAATTTGTATCAATATTTTTTACCAAATACTTTAATATTTCAATTAGTTATTTATGAAAATATTCATCAAAGTATAATTTATATTCCAATATTTTCTTATAAACCTTTATAACTCTCACATTTTCCCATTCATTCTCCAGACAGGAGTCACATCATTGGCTGAAGATTTTCCTTAAAAATGTGCTTTCTAATGCTTGGGTTCCTCGTGATCCTTGCTTTCACTAAATAATCATCTATTTTTCTAGATCATATTTTTATGTATCTCTTATATGTGTCATATAAGACAAGCAAGCCTGCTGCATCCAACAAGCCCACTGTATGTCTTCTCATTATCATTTGATTTGCCAGTAATTTTGATTTTTTGAGCTTGTGATGTTCCATGATATAAAGCAACATGACATCATTGGATATATGTTAAAAAGACAGATGTTTAAGTGTTTACCTTACTCTATGATCAGAAACAACTTCATATCATTAAAAATTACAAGTGTCCCATAATTCTTGGTTTGGATAAAACATACTGATAGATTAATAATATTAATAATACAAGTTGTAATCTTGGATGACAGGAATTATCATCAATTAATTATTTTTCTAGGTCCAACTGTTTTAACTGGTTTTGTATTTAATTAAGGAAGTTCCACAGTCTTAATGTGCATTCAGTCAGATGACTTTAAAAAGCAAGATATCAAAATGACCTCATCATTTATAGGGAATTCTTCTCATTTATATTTTACACTGGACATCTATTTTTTGTGTCTTGTTTTATATTGATAATTAGATTGTTTTTTTAAAGTTACCTACATTAATTTTTCAAGGCTTTTATATGTATAGAAAGCACTTTGTTGAAGAGTAGATTATATAGGTGTATAGAGGTGTACATATATATACATATATATTTATTTGATATATCTTTATTTATAACTTGTTTAAACACATGGAAATAAGTGCCCAACTCTGGAGCACTGCACTTTAAAACATGGCCTTACCCACAATGGCACTTAACAAATGTTTGCTGAATGAATTCATTTGAAAATTTGTTAAAATAAGTCAATTTGGGGCTATTATCATTGCATACCATAATTTATTATAATTTTATCATTTTTCTTATCCAGCAATCAATAAATATTTATTAAGCATCTACTATGTTCCCGACACTGTACTAAATGCTGAACATAAAAAAAAGACAAATCGATTCATTGATCTTCTAATCCAAGGTTAATTCTAACAAGTTGTTCATCTGCTTACACATGCAGGACTGATACTGAAATAACTGCTTCATAGGTAACCAGTCCTTTCTTGTTCATTAAGATCTAAAGGAGATAATTATAAATAGATATATGCCATAAAGACTAGTCTTTGTGGAAAAGAAGGCCAAAAGTAGAAACAGAAAACCAGTAATTCAAGTTGTTTCTAATATATACAAACTGCTGACCATGGACAAATCATTTAACCTCTCATTGTTGCGGACAACATCAGAAAGTTTTTAGTTCAAATGTGATATCAGATACATCCTAGCTTTGTGACTTTGGACAAGTCAATTAACCTCCCTTTCCCTGAGACAATAATAGTATCTTCATCCCATAGTAATTCAAAGGATCAAAGGAAATAACTATAAAGAGCTTAGCGTAGTAGTTGACACATACTAAAGCATCACAGAAATGTGAGCGATCATTACTATTACTCATACTATACACTAACAAATGAGTTATCAATCCACCTCACTAAGTTCCCAAAACTGCTGAAATTAGTGGTCTGAACTAATACACATACATACATATGCATATATGTGTGTGTGCATATATATGCATGTGTATTGTGTATTTATATGTGTATATATACATGTATATATGTAATTGTATACATTTGTATATGAAAATAGAATATTTTATAATGTTGTTCCCAAGTTTGTTATATCCAGTGCTTTCCATCTCTCTTCTTGAAGAAAATTTCTTGCCTTAAAGGTATAAAGTTTCCAAATAATGTACAAATTTTTGGTCACTTGTTTATTAGTCCTAAAGCACATTTTCTAATGTAGTTTTTGCTTTCTGTCTCTAATACTCAGTTTTGCATTGACAATACCATAAGTTATATGACAATTTAACTTGGAGGAAGTTCAGAAAATTTATTATCTCTTCATCCTTGAAAACAGATATTGATACATAAAATCCCAAATTTTTTGCTTATGCTGATCATGATTACTAAAAAGCTAGCTAACCAAGTGTTTCAACAAATGATGCATCTTGGAATGTTTGGGAACAGAATGAATGAATATCAACTCAGTTATCTTCCTAATGGGAACCTGTGACCCAACTACAACTGTTTCGCGCTTAGGGAGGCATTTGAACTTTGTGAAACAATAGAGGCAACAAAAGACTAAGTTCTTAGATTTCTGAAAATGTGTGTGTGTGTGTGTGTGTATGCACATAGACATATATGTATATATTAATTATATTACTGCCACAAGACATTTAATGTTACCTTAAAAAAAAAAAAAAACAGCACATCCTTAAGCAGGATCACTTATTTCCTAGAGATACTGGGGAAGTGAAAAAGAAGTCCTTGGGAAGAAATAATTTTTTATGTATTCTCCTGTCAATCAAAATATAATAACTGAAAATTCTTGAAATAAATAAAGAAAATTGTGTCCTCCATGAGAGGAAAACTATTGTTTTTACTCTGAGGAAGATGTTTTATATCTTTACCTGTTAGCAAATAGAAAATAAGTTTCTAGAAAGAACAGAAACCAGTTGTTTTATGTGCTTCAAGGACAAAATTCAATAACACGATTAATTTCTACCCATCATTTCCTTGTGCCAAATGTAAAATAGTTCCAATATATTTTAGTTAATAATTTTCTTTAATTTTAGTTTGCAATTATATTCAATTTATTGATTAAAATAATTGTAACCATATAAATAGAAGATATATTTTCATTTGGCTATTAGATTTACAAGCTTAGACATTTTTAGATGTGGTGCCAAAAGAGAGACCATATGTTGCCAGAGACAATAAATTTTTCAACAAACATTTTTTCCATTATTAATAAAATTCTTTTAAATCCCCTTCAATTGACAATCTCTTGTCTTGTAACTTCCTCTTTTTTCACTTTTAGAGCTTCAAATCTCTATTTTATTTGAAGCATTCCCTGATCAAATATAAATTAGGAATGCAATCTTACAACCAGAAAACCAGCTATTATTCACCTATAATTAGAGAAAGAAAATATAAGAAACAGAAGTTTTAATGATGAACCCCAGTCCCACTACATGTCTCTGTATCTTGATTGTCTTTCAAATATAAATTCCTGAAAACTTAGTCATTAAGTTTTCACTGACATGACATTTGATAAAAAATTAATACTTCATAATATTCTTGTTCTCAAATCCAAAAAAATTTCTATGTGAAAATATAGCTAGTGATGCTATTTTTTTTATTATAATTGTGGCCATTTTTTCCCTGTATCCTTCTGTATACAAGATGAATAAGAACAACTAATTGTCAGAGGCATGAATGAGCAAGTATGTGACATTTCCAGCTAAGTGGCAGGATACAGACCACCAGGAAGAGATAACCAAGTCAATGGTGAACACTTGAAAAATGTAAGCAAGTCTGGCAGAGCCCAATACTGTACTGCAGCCGGGAAATTAGATAACAAAAGGTTGGCCATGTGTGTTCTGCTCTTTAATAGGAGAGATGATATCAGATAAGCAAACAGCCAAATATCCACATCATGTCTTTCCTAACAATAACAGAGACAAGAATACCTGGCAACACTGACATTTCACATTATTTTGCTTGGATCAAATTCTACTTTGAGCATTTATACACTAATGAGAGTTTCTGTTCACTAAAACTTTTTTTTTCAATTAGGACAACACAATCTCTCCTTTGACAAAAGCGATTCAATCATCATTCATTTATCAATTGCTTTAATCTTAAAGTCGTTTGTGTCCCTTTCTCACTATTTGAACGATAACCTGCAAAAAATTGTTTTGAATGGGAATATCACCTTTTCGGGACCAGATAGTCGAATAGATTCACTCATGATTTGTTAATGCTTTACCTAAACATTTATATATTGAAAAATATTTATCAACTGTGGATTTCAGAGGGGGGTTAAAATAGCATTAATATCTTCTAAATCAATATAACTCATTTGAGAGATAATAAGTCCCTCTTAATGAGAGATAGATGGCACAGGGTGCATAGAATCTCAAACCTGTTATCAGGAAGACTTGCCTTTGTAAGTTCAAATCCAGCCTCCGACACTTACTAGCTGTGTGATCCTGGGCAAATCATGTAACCCTGTTTCCCTCAGTTTCCTCATCTGTAAAATAAGCTAAAGAAGGAAACAGCAAATCACTCCAGTATCTTTACCAAAAAAAAAAACCAAAAAAAAAAAAAAAACCGATAAATGGTCACAAAGTATAGTATGTAACTGAAAACTCAACAATAGCAAGAACAAAAGACGCCTCTTTCTACAAACCTCTCAATCTTCTAAAAGTTTTGAACACCTGACCTCGATAAATCTCCATATCTAACATCTCCCTAACCCAACAACTTTCCTTCTTAATGGACTTGAAACTGATTTTTAATAATATTTAGGAACATTATTATGTGTTTTGTTACCCATAATTACAAAGGTCTATTTGATGCATCTGATATGGATATATTAACAATATGAGGACCAAAACCAAGATGTCAGCACTGGGGAAGAAGATTAAAGGATAGATTCAGGAGATATACTGAAGAAATAATCAAAAATGATTCAAGATTTTGAGTGTAGATTCCTAAAGCAATGATAGACCCATTGATAGAAATAGAAGAATGAGGAAGAAAACCAGATTTGATGAGAAGAAATAGCGTTTTCAATTTTGGACAAGCTGAATTGAAGGTGTTCGTGATATCCAGGGAGATGTTTTGCTGTTTGATATGAAATGAAATTTGAAGAACACTTAATGAGAAGAAATGGCCCTTAAACCAGGATCTGTAATTCACCCTTCAAAGTATATCAAAGCACAGAAAGAAGACAAGAATATTGGAGAGAAAGAAAGTCTGAAGACATAATCTTAATTCATAATAGAAAGGAAAACAAACCAGAAAAAAGCATGGTAAGAGAATAACTATGAAAATAGAGTGTTATAGACAGTATTGGTTCATAGAATCATACAATGAAGGAAAAGTTTGAGAAATGCTACACAGAGATCAAGAAAAATAATTTAAAATATAGACATTTAAGGGGCAGCTAGATGGTGTAGTGGATAGAGCACTAACCCTGAAATCAGGAAGATCTGAGTTCATATCTGATTTCAAACATGAAACACTTCTTAGCTATGTGACCCTGGGCAAGTCACTTAATCCCAATTGCCTCTGCAAAAAATAAATAAATACTTAAAATTAAAATTAAAAAATAAAATAAAGACACTTGTTGATTTAGGAGATAACTGGATAATAATAACTGGATAATTTATATCAAGAAGATCAAAGACAGAAAAAAGTCCTATCCACACACACACACACACACACACACACACACAGACACAAAATGGATTCTTAGTAGATCTATTTCACAGTACGGAAAAATTAAAAACAAAACGGACATTCAAAGATATATATATGAATGTAAAAGAATATCAAGAAATAACAAATATATACAACAACAAATCAAGGCCTATACCTATGTAATATTTGATAAGCCCCCAAATTCTAGTTTTTGGAATAAGAACTCACTATTTGACAAAGATTTCTGGGAAAACTGGAAAATAATGTGTCAGAAACTCAGCATAGATCAATACCATAGATTCATATCAAAATAAAGTCAAAATGGATACATGATTTGGGCATAAAGGAGGATACTATAAACAAATTAGAACAAGGGATAATTTACCTATTAGATTTTTGAAGAAGGGAGGAATGTATGACCAAAGAAGAACTAGAGAACATTATGAAAGGCAAAATGAATGACTTTGATTACATTAAATTAAAAGGGATTTGCACAAATAAAATGAACAGAAACAAAATTAAAAGAGAAGTACAAAGTTGGGAAAAATATTTACAGTCAGTATTCCTGATAAAGGTCTCATTTTTTAAATATATAAAGAACTGTGTGTCAAATTTATAAGAATAAAAGTCATTCCCTAATTGATAAATGGCCAAAGGATACGAAAAATTTTCAAATGACAAAATTAAAGCCATTTATAGTTATATGAAAAAATGCTCTCAATCATTATTGATTAGAGAAATGCAAATTAAAACAACTCTGAGGTAGCATCTCACACCTCTCAGATTGGCTAAAGTGACAAAAAAAGATGATAAATGTCAGAGGCCATGTGAGAAAACTGAGACACTAATGCATTGTTGGTGGAGTTATAAAATGATCCAATCATTCTGGAAAGAAATCTGGAACTATACCCAAAGGGCTATAAAACTATACATACTCTTTGACCTAGCAGTGCTATTCCTGTATCTCAAGGAAATCATAAAGGAGGGAAAAGGACCCACATGTGCAAAAATGTTTGTAGTAGCTCTTTTTGTTGTAGTAAAGAATTGGAAAAGAAGTGGATGCCCATCGACTGGGGAATGGCTGAATAAGTTGTGGTACATGAAAATAATGGAATATTATGGTTCTTTAAAAATGGTGAACAAGATGAAACAAAGAAGCTGAAATAAAAGCCTGGAATATTTACATGAATTGATGCTGGATGAAACAAGCAAACCAGGAATACATTGTACACAATAACAGCAAGAATGTACAATGATATAAAATGCTTGGTTCTTTTCAGTAGTTTAGGGATCCAAAGCTATCCCAAGAGACTTTGGAAAAAAATACCATCTGCATCCAGGAAAAAAAAAAAAAACTTTGGATACTGAATTAAATCAATACATATTTTGTTCATTTCTTTTTTTCTGTTTTTTCCTCTCTTCCAAAGTTTTTTTTTTCCCTTTTGATCTGATTTTTCTCTCCCAACATGCTTCATAAAGTAAAATGTATTAAAAATAAACAAACTTACTGCAATAAAAAAAGAAATAACAAATATAAAGAATTGATAGAAATGAAGATTTGAATGAACTGTTACAGAATAAAAAATAATGAATTGATATACAGGAATATGGTGTTTAGTACTTCAGTAATATCTGATTCTTCATGACCCTGTGGATCATATTGTCAAAGGATTTTCTTGGCAAAAGATTACTGTAGTAGTTTGCCATTTCCTTATCCAGCGGATGAAGGCAAACAGAGATTAATTGACTTGCCTAGGGTCACACAAGGTCTAAGAATGGATTTAGGTCTTCCTGGTTCAAGGGCCTAGAACTCTATCCACTGAGCCATTTAAGTGCCAGTACAATATTGGAAAAGGAAAGAATATTAAAAAGAAGAAAAATGAGTCATAATAACTTTAACTTAGAAAACAGCTAATGAAATAAACACTTTTATTTAAAAGAGGAGACTAAAAGGATGGAATGTAATATTCATTGTGTAGGTTTTAGTGATTGTATTTAGTGTCTAAACTTAACTATTTTTCTTTGGTACTAGGAAGGATTCAAAAATAGGAAGGGGGTTATATTAGGAAATATCTGTGACAAAGACAAAAGTAAAATATAGTTTCATTAAATTTAAAAAGAGAGCATTGGCTATCTCAAATAAAACAATTTGAGTGGAAAAGGTTAAAAAACATTTCAAGGAACTAAGGATCTCACAGGAGATGAGAAAGAAGTTGCAAATGTAAAACTATTGGATTTTATTTGGAGGCTTGTCTACAAGGCATAGAAAAGTTTGTTATCTAATTTAGACCAAAAATGGGCTGCAGAGATCATTCTCTACTACTTGGATAGAAAGTATTCTGACCCAAAAAAGTTAAATAACTTATGACTTAGTAAGCAGAAAGCTTGGGTTTCCAACTCAGATTCATTGCTTCCTAATGAAATACTTTCCCCTCTATACTGAACTAGGGATAAATTAAATAGATTCATACATTTAAAATCCAGAATCAAGCAAGTGATCAACAAGTATTTATTAATCACTTGCCTTTGTGCTAGGCAATAAGTACAGAAATATGAAAGCTTAACCAATCCCTAGTTACAAAGAACTTCTATGATATAGAAGGTCCTGCTGTGTGGTAACAATATATAAAGAAATGTATCAATGTAGTAAACACAAATACAAATATGTAACTTGAGAAGGAAAGTATTAACAGTAGAGGAATAAAGAAAAGGTTTACTTCATGAAAAAGATGGTATTTAAGTTGTGGCTTAAAGGCAAAGGGGGACTGTGAAGACAAAATAAAAAGGGAATGTAGGGAGAAAATTTGTACAAAAGTAAACAGAAAATGGAGTATCAAACAGGAGGAACAGAAAAGACTGGATCATATAGTGCAGGAAATACAATAACATACAATGATACCAAAAAGATAGCTTGACATAGGATTATATGGGGTAGTAAAAGTTAAATGGAAGACTTTATATTTTACCCTAGAAGAAATAAGTTAAAAGGTTGGCTGAGTTTCTAACTATGTGGTTACATCTCTATTTAAGAAAAATTACTTCAACAATATAATAAACTGGAGTGGAGAGAGACTTGAAGCTCTTCTGTGCTAAATTATCTGGTTATCCTCTAGAAAAAAAAAATAATTTTAATCTTCTGCTTTCCTTATTCTTGGTATTCAAGCCCTTCTTTTCCTCCTTCTCCTTTTCCTTCTCTTCTTCTTCTTTTCTTTCTCCTCTTCTTCCTTCTCCTCCTCCTCTTCCTTTATATCCTCCTCCTCTTCCTTTATCTTCTCCTCCTCTTCCTTTATCTCCTCCTCCTCCTCCTTCTTCTTCCATTCCTCCTTCTCTTTCTCCTCCTCCTCCTTCTTTTCTTTCTTTTCTTCTTTCTTCTTCTCCTCCTCCTCCTCCTTCTTCTCTTTCTGCATCTTCTTTTCTTTTTGAAAAATAAGACAGGACTGGGGGGAAAATCACCAGTCTACCATTTTGTTGGTCATATGACCTGGAGGAAAATATTTGGAACAACTTCTGTGAAAAAGTGAAACAGAGAATGTAAGGAAGAATAACAGGACTGCCTTATTACAGTGATAGCCCAATTGAATCTGTGACATACTCAGTCAATATGGTTATGAAATATTCTCTGGAGGGCTAAAAGGTGTTATAAGTAGAAGTAAATGAAGCAAATGCTTAAGAGAAACACAAGGCTGAGGTTTGGCAAAAGGAAACAATAAAATATAATACTTCAGAGATAAACATTTGTAGAATTTAAAATTGCTAACTATTGGGTGGAGAAGGAAGAAAGGAAGATCAGTGAAGGAGTAAGGTGCTGAGAAAGCATTACATTAGTAGAAGAGCCAACTAAGGCCATCAAAAGGCTTGCTGCAGATTCTTTGTTTTTTATTTCATTTTAATTGGGAACTGAAAATACCAAGAAATTAAATTTCCATATATTCAGAAGAACACAAAATGAGGATTTTATATGAAACCATAGGTTTCCACTTCATACCATTTTTTTGTTTGTTTAAAAAATAATAATACTGTCAAAACTGTCATGCTTTTCTGGGATTCCTCCTGAGCTTCCTTCTCCTCTCTCTTACACATTAAAAAACAAATGTTTCAGCGGACTAAATTTGTTTTGGTGTTACTATTGCCAGGCTTCTTATACTCATTCAGATACCCCAATTAAGAAAACAGAGATAGGACAAATAATGTAACAAATAAATAGTCAATCAAAATAAATACAGTAGCCATGTCCAAAAATGTATGTCTTTCTGAACCTCAAGTAGATCACTTTTCTAACTGGAGGTAGATTCTCTTGATATATGGTTAGCCAGTGTTAGATTCTCTAGATACATGGTTAGCCACTGTTTTGATCAAATTTCTTAACTATTTCAAAATTGTTTTTTCTTTACCCAGTGCCAATGGCATTATATAAATGCTTCTCCTACTTCTCATTCTGCTCTTCAATAGTTAATACTTCTCAAAGTTTTCTAAAATCATCTCTTTCATTATTTCTCATGGCACAATAACATTTCCCTGTATTCATGTGTAACCAAGCAGGACTTGTTAAAAGCAGAAAGTAGCATTTCCAAGTAGCAAACATGGCTTATTCCACAAAGAATAAGTACAGAATGATCCAAAATATAGCAATGTGCTCTAGCAGCCCAAATCAAAACACTTCTACAACTTTGCACATATTTTTTTAGAAGCTGCTTCATTAGATCATGACCTTGAAAGCAGGGATTATTATTTGGCTTAGCCAATGGCTAAGAGCACATATTAAGGGTTTAGTGAAATGACTAACAAACTCCTTTAACCAAGAAGACCACCTGAAGACCATCTGAAATTAACCTGGTCTTAAAGTCTCTCTGAATTTTTACCTAGGCTAATTCTAGAATGACAAATAAACTAACAACTTATCCATTTTCTTTCCAGCCTGGAAGGAATTGCCATGTCTCATATTTAGCTGGTGTATCCTTTGAGATGCCAGGGCTGCCTCATGCTAGCAAGAAGTATTAGAATAGGCCTTTAAGTAACTTTGACATAATACAAATGCCCTTTGTTAACAGGTTGTGACCCAGTGTGCGTCAGTGATACTACTTATACCGGACCGGCCTATTCCATTTTACAGCAATGCTTAATGCTTTACATGAAAATATAAGTTATCAAAACTGAAATCCACCCAGTAAACATTTTCATAGAGACAAAGAAGTATAGCTGATTTAAAACTGTTTAAATGTAACTAGCTGACACTCAATTTCCTAAGCCTCTTTAAATAACTGCAAGGATTACAAGATTACTGCCTCTAGTCTTTAGTATAAAGAGAAATTCAAAATTTTAAACTCAAGACAGCATGAATTACATTTGTGTTTGGGCCAGGCATGTTCTAACAATGTAAATTAATCTTCAGGAAAACCCTGTGAAGAGTAGAGTTCAACTATTAGTCTCATTTGATGAGTAAATTGAGCCTCAGAGAGGTTAGTTGCTTGCCAAAGGTCACACAACTTTTAAAAATATCAGGATTTAAACCAGGGACCAAGAACCAGTTCTAACTCTAAATCTAGTTGTTACACTATAGCCTGTTTGCATGTTGTAATTTGCTATGCAGTTAATATTTCTATATACACTGTAGAGATAGGGTTGTTTCTGTGTTGTTATTCCGACCCAGGGAGAATGTGAAACAATAACAGGACACAAAAACAGAAAACAATATGATTTAAGTTTAGGGGGAAGAGTGCAGAGGAGAAGGGAGAGGAACCTTAGGAGAAAAAAATGGAAAATGCAAGGAAAAAGGAGAAGGATTTATCAGAAAGCTATCATATATAATATTTTAGAGTAGTAGTCCTATGAATGAAAAGAAAGGGAAAAATATGAAAGACACATTTATTTTTTGATCAAAATTCCTGTTGTTCAACATTTGCCAGCATTCCCCCAGATGATATATAAGTAGAAAACAACCAGACCTAGTAAATTGATTAGCTACCTCACTTCAGAAACCCTGAGTCCTTCCCTACAGCTCTGCAAGTGTATGTTGGTTGACAGTTCCTGTCAGTTTTCTACAGAGGGCTCCTGTTTGTCTGAGTTCATACTTCCACTCTTTAGTCTAGGCAATTATTATAATCATTAATTTACAAATAATTCTCCTAGAGGTTTAACTTACCTAAGAACCACAGGGTCCAGTAAGTCGAAGTGTCAACATCTGAACTCAAGTCTTTTGTCTCTGTTCATATAACAGTATGAAATCTTTCCTCTCACTCTATAATTTAATATAATTCCATATTCATTTATTTTATATACATGGGCTGTGAAGAAAGCGGTGAGGAGGTCAGACCACTAACTTCATTGTAAATAAAACTCACACTACAGTAATAACCTCTTATCAAGGCATATGGGAACCTGCTCTACAACCTGACAAGCTCTGGAAAATACCATAAGATACACACACACACACACACACACACGTGTGTGTGTGTGTGTGTGTGTGTGTGTGTGTGTGTGTGTATACACACATACATACATCTTTGAAGAATGGCATTTTGAATAATGTCTTGGTAACAGATTCAGATAATATGGATTTAAATCCTGTCTTCAGACACTTTCTACCAGTGGGGCCAGGGGCAAACTGTTTAACCTTTCAAAAGTTCAATTTCTTCTTGTAGAAAATAGGACATTTGTACTAACTACCTCAAGAAACTTATATGTGAAAAGTCCTTAGCAAATCTTAGCTATAAAATTTTGAATTGCTTTTGATCTTCAAGTAATGAAAATTTTCTTAACTGCTTAACTCAGATTATTACTCAACCACTGGTGAGTTGAAAATGTTAATAGTTCCTAAATTTTTCATAAAGTTTTATAAGGGAATACGTATATATCTATTATTAAAAATCTACATAAAAACTAAGTTGCAAAAAAGTTTTTAGGTTATTATTAAAATTATATATATACATATATATATAATATATAGTTCAATTGCATTCTATGTAAGTATATTATATTTTATTATATTTATATGATTATTATACTTATATTGTAAAATTATATAAGTATCATAATCATGCAAATATAATAAAAGTATATTATAAATATTATATGTCAAAATATAAAATTATGTATTATATTATTATTTTTATAATTATAAAATTATATAAATATATTAGAAGGTATTTTTAAAGCCACAATATCCTCTTCATTGAACATCTTTTAGAAAGCAGAAACTAGCAAGCAGTCTCAAAAGCTTGGTCGTCATCGTGTAATCCAATGAAATAGTTTAAATGATAAAAATCTTTCTATACTCTTGTTTATCCTATAAAAAACTGTTTTTTTCATAGAAAGAAATATCTTACCCACTGACTTCATTTGAAGTTATTCCTAAATAATAGTTTTCTACATTGATCACATTCCCTCTTAGTGCCAATATGCAAGAACAGAGCAATTTTGGTAACATTTGTTCTTTCTTTATTAATGACCATACAAGTTCAGGTGACTTCTAAAAGAAGATACTTCTTTCTCTTCCTTAAGTGAACTGCCCTTCTTAATCCCAATGCAATACTTTGTAAGCATTTGCTTAGTGGAGTAGCTATACTAGCTCCACTAAACAAGGTATAGCCACATTTTCCCTTTTCTGAAAGTTAACTTAGGCCAAGAGAAGTTGTAACAAATTCATACTGAATACTGTAGTTAATCTTAAATTTTCCCTTTTTTTGGCAGGAAAGAAAAAGGGATTGGTAAATGTTAAACCTCTGGCCAACCTGAATCATTGGAATTGGAAGTAAGCTCATAATCTCAAGCATGGAATAAATCCTTCTTTGTGTTATAGAAACCCTTTCTTCTCAAACACTCTACAGACATGACTTCATCAGCCTTAGGACATAGACAGCAGGCATTATTAGCTTTATTTCACAGATGGCGTGACCCAGACAACAAGTGAGCTACCTAGTTCAAGATGTCACACAAAGTCAGTGTAAAGACTAGAAATAGAATATAGATCCCAATTGGCTCCTAGGGAATGGTGCAGCCTATATTAAAATTTCTTTTGTATCTGGATTTTATCAAAGTAATATGACAAATTTTTTCTACAGTGAAAGAGTTGCAGAATTAGCACTTGTGTCCACACTAATAGACAGGTTTGACCTTTTTGGTGGAAGAAATAAATGAAGTGAGACTTCCCCTTAGACATTTAACATTCATTATTACACAATAATCTGCAAAATCTCTACTCTGACATTTCATCTTATCTTGAAAATCATGATGAGGTTTCAAAAGCAACACCCATGGGATGAAATTTCTAATCCGTTCTCTTAGCCTAGAAAGACTTTAAATATGGGACTGGTAAGGGACTGGATATCCATTGGCTAAGGATGAGCTTACCTACATTTACAGATAGTCATCAGAATATTGATTTCTGAATAATGAATTTTTCAGCTGTAGTAACTCCCCAAAAATTTAATAAGTCATAGAGAGGCTGGAATCTGCATTTGATGATGAAAAGTAGCCACGTAAAGAAAAATAAGTATACTTAAAATACTGTTTAGTATTTAATGTATCATCTTTTTGCAGCTGCAACAAACCATTAACTATAAAAATAAGTAAGAAAAAAATACTAATATCAATATCAACAAATGAAAAACTACATTTATAAAAGTTTTTTTTTAAATAAAAGAGCATTATAAATATTTGTGGTATATATTTCCCTTTCCTTGAAAAGTCGGTGTTGTTACCTAAAGAATATTTCTTTTCCAGAGCTGAAAAAAAAGTACTTTTGTTTAATCCTCACAATTTCCTGCTTTTTATGGGTAGATTTTCATGAAGAAATGGATATCATCTTTTAATAACAATTCTCATTCCTACAGGTTTATAAACTGTTTTCCTTAGAACAACATGGAGGCCCAGTAGACTCTGCAACTCCTTTGGACAGATAAGGAAACTCCAGATTAAATCCCTTGTTCATAGCTGGTATTCTATGGTTCAAAGAAGACTGGATTTATAGTTAAGGTGTCTGGGATAGATAAACATGCTTGGGATGTACAATAGTTAACATATATTCTATTGCTACTTACTTTTAACATTTAAGTGTGCACTTTGGCCAGAGGAGGAATATCATCCAGACATTTTCCTTCTGGATTAAGCTGGTTCTAGCACCACTGGAATGATTGACCTAATAAGGCTTTTCCATAGTTACAGCATTAACTATGTCAAGAACTGAGTAGAGAACAGTGGTCTCCCTTACTTCTTTTTCTGCAAGCCGGAATACACTTTGATTCTGTGCTCCAAATGGTTACGAGAACATAGATCCACAACACCTCAGCCACTAAATCAGAGAGGCCACTGGCCTGTATTGTCCTGACCTTGAAAGGCAGCATGAAAAAAGAACTGTCCAAGGGAACCCTGAGCCATATGAGAGAGGACCCTCTCTAAGTGGTTTGTATGTTTTTGAATGTGTTGGTTTACCTTTTCCCTATAAGCAATATCCATATATCCTTATATCCTACTGTATTGTTATGGCTCTCACTCTCAGGTTAAAATCACCAGCTGCTGCTTATTTTCTGTACATTTAGAATTCACCAGATTTAGTTTCAGAAAAGACATTGAATCCAACCCCTTCATTTTCAAGATAAGAAGTCAGAGACTAATGGTGGTTGTGATTTTCAGTCACAGGTCTTCAAACTCCAAATTTAGCAATCTCCCTACTACCCCATGCTTTCTTCCTGATCTTGATTGAACAAATCATTTGCTCTTTCTCAGACTCAGTTTCTCCTTTTATTAAACAAGAGACTTGGATTTTATCATCTCTGAGTTCCTTTCCACCTCTAAACCCAGGTATGATCTAAAAACTGATGATTAATTCATGTTTCCTACTCAAGTCTAGAACTCCTTTCTATAATACAAGTTGTTGATATGCTTCTCTTGGGAAATTAGACACTTGAATTTCCTTTATAACCTTCTATTGTTTCCAACATAACTGGAAGAAAACCACTGAAATTCATAGCTAGAAAATATAATTGAGTGCAACCCTTGACTTAGTGCTGAGAAACACTTGTTCAGCAGCACTGAGGAACATCAGATCTCTCTAAGTCAAAACTTGGCCCCCTCTTCTAGGTCTTAGCCAGGAGCAATTGGCATAATTGGCATTGATCATCTATCAACATGTTTTCAAAATCTTTTGCAAGGGTGAAACCAGATGGGTTTGCACTTGGTTTACCTGAGTTTGTAAAGTTAATCAGCAATTAGGCTGCCCAAATATTGTGTCTGGAGGTGAATATCTGGAATTATTAGATGGGGGAGGGGAACTAATGCCAACAAACTCCATGAGAAAAATATCATCAAAGTTGTATTTGAGATCTTTTTTGAAAATCAGGAAATTTGTTAGGGCTGATCCTTCTACACAACAAAATCAGAGTTTGTATGAAGCAGTATATTAGGTACAAGTTAAGACAAGAAAAGATATTGGGGAATGAGGTGAAGGATTAAATAAATCATTTATTAAGTGCTTTCTATGTCAGGCTCTGTGCTAAGGAATACTCACACTACCAAGGTCTCACCTTTTAAAGGAATAAGTAGTATGAAAAGCAAAAGTATGAAAAAAACTTTAAGTTACAAAGCAAGAATTCAATGGTGTTAGCTTGGGTTTTTTTTCAATGTCTTAAGAAAGGAACTTGTTACCAAAGCCTCTTTCTAAAAATATAGATATCCTTGGGTAAATTGCATAGTCAATTAACTATACAAATCCAAAATGCACACACACACACACACACACACACACACACACACACACATTAGACAACTATATGGATGTTGAACATCTGTGTTAAAGAAGTTCTAAATAATTACTTAAAATATAAAGAAAATAGAAACAATTCTGATGGATTCAACAATGAAGTAACTCATACCAATTCCAACAGACTTGTGATGGAGAGAGCCATCAGCACCCAGAGGGAGGACTATGAGGACTAAATGTGGAGCACAACATAGTATTTTCACTTTTTTTTTTACTTGCTTGTTTTCTTTCTCATTTATTTCTTTTTTGATTTTATTTTTCTTGTGCAATATGATACTTTGGAAATTTTATAGAAGAATTGCAGGTATTTAACATATATGGAGTTACATGGGGTGAGGGGAAGACGTGAAAAAAATCTGGAACACAAGGTTTTGCAGGAATGAGTGTTGAAAACTGTCTTTTGAAAATGAAAAGCTAGATACAAAGAGAAATTCCATTCCAAACAAATGTTGAGAGTATAAAATATTTGGGAATCCATCTACCAAAGAAAAGTCAGGAATTATATGAGAAAAATTACAAAACACTTGCCACAAAAATAAAATCAGATTTAAATAATTGGAAAGACATTCAGTGCTCTTGGATAGGCCGAGCGAATATAATAAAGATGACAATACTCCCCAAACTAATCTATTTATTTAGTGCTATACCAATCAGACTCCCAAGAAACTATTTCAATGACCTAGAAAAAATAACAACAAAATTCATATGGAAGAATAAAAGGTCGAGAATTGCAAGGGAACTAATGAAAAAAAACTCAGAGGAAGGTGGTCTAAGTGTACCTGATCTAAAGCTATATTATATAGCAGCAGTCACCAAAACCATTTGGTATTGGCTAAGAAATAGACCGGTAGATCAGTGGAACAGATTAGATACAAAGGACAAAAAAGGGTACATCTATAGCAATCTAATCTTTGACAAACCCAAAGATTCCAACATTAGGGATAAAAATTCATTATTCGGAAAAAACTGTTGGGAAAACTGGAAATTAGTATGGCAGAAATTAGATATGGATCCACACTTAACACCATATACCAAGATAAGATCAAAATGGGTCCATGATTTAGGCATAAAGAGGGAGATAATAAATAGATTAGAGGAACAGAGGATAATCTACCTCTCAGACTTGTGGAGGAGGAAGGAATTTATGACCAGAGGAGAACTAGAGATCATTATTGATCACAAAATAGAAGATTTTGATTACATCAAACTAAAAAGTTTCTGTACAAATAATACTAATGCAAACAAGATTAGAAGGGAAGTAACAAATTGGGAAAATATTTTTAAAAACAAAGGTTCTGACAAAGGTCTCATTTCCAAAATATATAGAGAACTGACCATAATTTATAAGAAACCGAGCCATTCTCCAATTGATAAATGGTCAAAGGATATGAACAGACAATTCTCAGAGGAAGAAATTGAAACTATATCCACTCACATGAAAGAGTGTTCCAAATCACTACTGATCAGAGAAATGCAAATTAAGACCACTCTGAGATACCACTACACACCTGTCAGATTGGCTAAGATGACAGGAACAAATAATGATAAATGTTGGAGGGGATGTGGGGAAATTGGGACACTAATACATTGCTGGTGGAGTTGCGAAAGAATCCAGCCATTCTGGAGAGCAATCTGGAATTATGCCCAAAAAGTTATCAAACTGTGCATACCCTTTGACCCAGCAGCGCTACTACTGGGATTATATCCCAAAGAAATACTAAAGAGCGGAAAGAGACATATATGTGCCAAAATGTTTGTGGCAGCTCTTTTTGTTGTAGCTAGAAACTGGAAGATGAATGGATGTCCATCAGTTGGAGAATGGTTGGGTAAATTGTGGTATATGAAGGTTGTGGAATATTATTGCTCTGTAAGAAATGACCAGCAGGAGGAATACAGAGAGGCTTGGAGAGACTTAAATCAACTGATGCTGAGTGAAATGAGCAGAACCAGAAGATCACTGTACACTTCAACAACAATACTGTATGAGGATGTATTCTGATGGAAGTGGAAATCTTCAACATAAAGAAGATCCAACTCACTTCCAGTTGATCAATGATGGACAGAGGTAGCTACACCCAGAGAAGAAACACTGGGAAGTGAATGTAAATTGTTAGCACTAATATCTGTCTGCCCAGGTTGCATGTACCTTCGGATTCTAATGTTTATTGTGCAACAAGAAAATGATATTCACACACATGTATTGTACCTAGACTATATTGTAACACATGTAAAATGTATGGGATTGCCTGTCATGGGGGGAGGGAATAGAGGGAGGGGGGTAATTTGGAAAAATGAATACAAGGGATAATATTATAAAAAAAAAAAAATATATATATATATATATATATAATAAAAAAAAATTAAAAAAAAAAAGAAAATGAAAAGCTATTATTAAAAATGATAAAATAAAACCCAATCCAAAGTCAAAAAAGAAGAAATTGTAAAGAAAACAATATGAAGAAAAGGAACAAGAGAGAATCAGGAAAAAAAAAAAAAAGAAAAGAAAGAATCCAAATAGTATAGCCATAGGTGGCAACAACTTAAGTGAATTAGAGACAATATCCTATGTTACTGAGAGCAAAGTTCAAACAAATTAGCATGTAAGGTATGCTGGCTCTAACTCAATATATCCATATTAAGTATAGAAGCCAGAACCTAAAATACTTAATCCTCTTACATATTTATTAAACCATTTTATTAAAAACAATAATGTTGTCACTTAGAGGTTTTTCTGCCTTTTTAAGACAAGGCTGAGCTAAGCTGCAACAAACAAAAATCAGCTTGTTAAAAATCTGTTTTTCTACAGGGAGGAGAATAAAAAAAAAAAACAATATTTTCTGAAGATAATTTCCATAAGCTTTCTTTAACTGATAGTAGAAACTCACTTAAAGTTATTTTACTACTCCTAAATAAAAGGGCCAATTCAATAATCTTATAAAGAAACAAGTTCAGAGGAAGTTAAAATTAAAACTCTAAATGAACTAATTTCATTCAAAAACATTTCATTTTTCAAGAAGCCTTGACCTACTTCAAGGAGGAAAAAAATTTAAACATTTTCAACAGCCTGCTTGATTAGTTTTTATTAAATTGAACTTTATAACGATGTCCTAAAATTTCAATATTACTAAGGTACATGTTCATTTCCCAACTCAACAGTGATTTTTTTTTTACTTGTAGTCAATAAGACTACAATGTTTTTTTTTTCCAAGCTTGTCTTTCTTGAATTAATATGAAATATTATTCCATAGTATTTCTACTCACCTAATGTCTATGAATCCCCCAAGCATGTCTTTCCATTAAACTCTTCCAGTATGTGCTTCACACCTCACTAAAACCCTTTTTTATATTGTATTCTACATTCATCTTTATACATGTTTTGTTTTCCTAGAATATTTTAAAGTCCTTATGAACAAAGAGAGGATTTTATTTTTTCTGTTGGTATTTTACTTATAAGAGGGGCTGGGAAAAAAAGGTGATTGCTGTTCATCTTGATCTGGAATTTGATGGTGTTCTATTCAGATATGCTTCATTTTTAATATATTTATACATATTGCCTTTGCTTCACAATAACCCTGTTTTGTGATGTTGTGATATACACAATGATCCTGTTATATTGTCTCATCATTAAGATATAAATAATCCTGAGCTATTCTAATTTATGCTATTTAGAATATGTAAGATTTTATCTTCCCATCCCATCCCCCAACTCTATAGCCTTGCTATCTGTAAAATTTATTTTTGATCTTGTTATTCTGAAGTTTGACTATAAGGTTTCTCAACAAATTAAATGAGTTTCTTTTCATGGATGTTCCATGAATTCTCTCAATCTGTACTCTGTTATTTGCTTCTAATATTTCCAGATAATTTTTCTAAATGCTTCTTGGAATATACCTTTCATCTCTCCCCCCATTTCCTCTCCCAGAAATCTTTAGATTATTTCTTTGCTCCTACTTTCAAATTACGTGATTACAGTTGATGTTGCTATTTTCAGAATTCTCTCTGTTCTTTGAAATTAGGGCTTTTTAAAATTTTGTTCAGTTAATTTTCTCTCTGTATTTTTCATTTTTTTTCAAACAATCTAATGTTTTATTCTAAATTCTTTATTCTTGATTTTTTCATAAGGAGTATAAATTTCAATCCGTATTTATTTTATGTTTTCACTTTATTCTCTCACTATTCTTCTAAACTCCTCTGATGCTAGTTGCTCCTGTTCCTTTACTGTTCTAATGAACCTTGTGGAATTGTCATTTAATACTTTCATCAGAGAATTTTTATTCAATTTCCGTTGGTATTAAGTACTTGTTCATTGAGACATTTCTTTCCTTCAAATGTTGTTTCTTCTTTGCAGTTAGTTCTTCCTGGTCTGTCAATTGAATGATTTTTCTTCTAAGATATCCATTTTGTAAAGGTACTTCTGACAATTAATATTTTATCTTCCATAGGAAAATGTTTCTGTGCTTCAACTGTAGCCTTTAAGTATGGTTCTCTATTCTCTCAGACCACAAGCATTTGTCAAGGTCTAAAGACTTTAAAAGGGTGAGAAGGTGACCCAGTGAAAAACTTCCAAGTTGGGGTATACTGTACTTTTTCTTTTCTCTACTCTGTGACAGTCTTCAGTTTTTAAACTGATGTTTAAAATGTTGATGTTGACAGATTAATCAAAAATATATTGGGAGAAGATTGATTTTGGGGGGGAAATTCAGAGAAGCCTTTCCAATTGGATCTCTTTTCTACTTTCTGTTTTCCTTATTGTCTTCTATCTCCCTCCTATAGAAGATTAGAAAGGTCCAAAGAGCACAGTACTTCCTCCAGAACTTCGATTTCCATTCTCCATCCTCTACCATAGCCATCTCATTTTTTTTTTTCTGAAGTTTTTTTTAGATGGCCAAATTCACAGTCCCTCCTGGGGCATTGCTAAGGGATTAACTTTACCTAAAACCACATTTTCCAAGAGGAATACTGGATTGTGCCAAACTAAAAAACAGGGAATAGTATGACTGACAGGCAGCTGAGCTGGTCTTTCTGTAAAAATTATCTTTTAATGAGTTTCAGTTTTCATTCCCTATTGTTGCTGATCATGCTGCATTTGGGGGGCAGAAAGGAACAATATGTACTCCAGGTTAATATTCATTTTGTCATCGCCACAATATTGCCACAATGCTGGGGGCTATTGCCAATTGTCCTGATCTATGTCTTGCAATTTGACTCCAAATAACTTTGGAGAAGAGAATGAGACTGATGACTTTGCACCATCCTGCCTCACCTAAATCCAATTCACTTATAAATCAACTCATCAGTCTCCTGATGTCATTGGTCTCTTTGAGAATGAAGGGCAAATAACAATAATCACAACCTTGGACATTCAAAGATATTTGGAAAATTGGTTTGCTGGGGCACTAGCCATGAAAATCACTTTGCAATACCACCAGTAACTCTGAAAAACCTCTCTTAATTGTACCCTAGATTTCTGAGAATTTCTGTTTTATCATCAATGAAAGTACCTTTAATATGCTCAATGTTAACATTTTAGGTCAAATTTTCTAAAAATCAACACTCCCTACAACATTAATGGCCTATCCCAGTGTTCTATAGTTAATAACTCTTTCTTGACTATATAACTAACATTTTATAAATGTTAAACATTTTCTTCAACTTGACAGATAAAAATATAATCAGTCAACTTATATGAATTAAAGAACTCTGAGGCAGAGATGCTAATACAAAGACCAGAAAAAAAGAAAAGAAAAAAGCAACACTCAACTTTCTTTTTTAATAGTATTTTATATTTTCAAATACATGTAAATGTAGTTTTAACAATCATTTCTGCAAAATTTTATGTACCAAAATTTTTCTCTCTCCCTCCCTTACATCCCTCCTCCCCAAAGACAGCAAGCAATCTGATAGAGATTATACATGTACAATACTTTTTAACATTTTGGAAACACTCTTCTTTTAAAGAGATATTCTGGATTCTTAAGACAATATAATTTCAACAAAAGAGAAAAACAAATTATTTCCATTCTCAAAAAGATTAGGGTTTGAAACAGCAATTTACCCCTCTGCTTAGAGAGCACACAAAGTGAAATAACCTAGGTTACTATTGTGACTTTTCAATTCCTTCTGCACTTCCTAGGGATTCTTGGAACATCTCAATCATTTTTATAGAATTTTCTTGGAAATGAATAAGGAATTTTGATTTTTTTAGGCAGCAGATTCTTAGTACAAATCATGTAAATTTTGGATGACAGTGAATTTTACTATTTTCATTATTTCAGTACCACTATTTTTCCTCTATACATGACCAAGGCTGGTGAGCTACTATCTACAATATTTAACCAATTAATCATGTGTAGTATGTGTGAAAGGGAAAAGGTCAAAAGTTACAATGGCCAAGCACTGCTCTGGAAAGAGGGGGGGTCCTAAAGAACAATTTTAATCATTCCTATACAGAATGGGGGAAAGGGTGATAAATAAATGAAGAAAATGAAAAGAGAATAAAGAGAAGAAAAAGGTGGGAAAAGGAAAAAAGAAAGGAAATTATAATAAAAAAAAAAAAAAGGAAAAAGAAGTATAGGGCGTAGAGAGAGAAATGCCCATTAGGTCTTGGAGCTGATTAAATTATGAATGAAATAAGTAAAAATAAAGATGACATTCATTCAAATATTGAGCTATCTGAACCATCCTCTACAGCTGCCAGTTTCAAAAACAAACAAAAAAGCCATACCAATCATTTGATCCTAAAATTTTTAAACAGCTTCAAACAGATGCTATTAACTTTAGATAGTTTAAATTATAAACACCAAAATGAATGAGTTCCTTCCCTCCTGTTATCCATTTTCTTACTTTTCTTTTGTCTCTCTCTCTTTTTTTAATTCCCATACTCTTTTCCAGACTTGGGTCGTGCTGTATGTTACTGTCTGTTCCAGCGCCTGAATCAAACTCTTCTGAAGGCTCTCATGACAAGATGCAGTACTCCTGGCAGAATGACTTTTCTTTGTCTTGCTGCCTGGAGCCCCGACACTCCCTCCTCCCTCTCAATTCCAGCCTCAAAGTTTCCCATTGGCTCCTCTTTCCTCTATGTGGTTTCATTTTCCTTTCACTTATTTCTATTGTGTTTTTCCTTTACATTGTCTACAAAGTGATGACTGTAACAATGAGCTCCTTTTCTCTAAGGTGGGTCCCTCTAAAATTGTATGTGAAGTGACAAAAAATAAAGCAAGATTTTTTTTATATTGTGATCTGTAATACAGAAGTTTAGAAATCTAAAGCAGTTTGAATTATAACACAGTCTCCAGTGAGGGCCACAGAACATACCTGTCAAAACTACTTTACAATATTCCTCTTTTTCTCACTCACTAGAGGGTTAAGGCAACTATTGTTATTCTGGTAAAGGAATTTAAAATATTATCATATCTTCACTGAAATGCCATATTAGAAGAGATTATACATATAATGAACATATGTATGTTTATATACATATTCTCCCAATATGGAAAAAATATATATACATACATATATATATATATATACATATATATGTGTGTGTGTATATGTATGTATATATATACACACGTATATATGTATGTATACCTATGGATGTGTACAGAAAGACATATTAATGTGTACTGTGTATGCATATTATTCAAAAAATCACATACCAGTAAATCCAATTAGACCTGGATCATTCAATGGAGAAAGAATAAGGGCTATAATGAATAAAGATTTAAATCAAGAATTAAATAAAGAAATCAACAAGCCCACATCCATCAATCCTATTGCCACAATCTCCTCTCCCTGCTCAAAGAAAAAGAAAATAAACCAAAATTTCCATTTAAATTATATGGACAACTGACTGACTGATTTTTTAAAATATTCTCATGCTCAAAGAATCAGAAGAGTTCTCACAACCCATCTAATAATATTCTTACTTGACCAAGAATTTCCTCTACAATAATCCTCCAAAAAGGCCAATCAGGCTTCATAGGAAAATACTGAATGAAGGGAAATTCATTACCACCCAGGTATTCATTCCTAATCTACTTTTACTTAGCTCTTAAGAGTTTTTCCTTAAATCAATATAAACTTTTATGCAACTTAGAACCATTGTTCTAAATTTGTTCTCTGGGGTCAAACATGATATCAAATATCCCTTCTGAGTGATGGGCTTTCAAATATTTAAAGGCAGCTATCATGCTCAATACTCCTCTCCCAAGTCTTCTCTAGGATAAACATTCTCAATTTCTTCAACCAGTTTTCATGAAACATGATGTCAAGAACGTTGCCAGATTGGTTATCTTCTTCTGGACATTTTCCAGCTGCTATACCTTCTCAAGTTCTAACCGTGCACTGGCAGGTGAGGCTTATGTTTCAATCACTGTCTTGAATTGGATTACCCATATGTTAGTTAAAGGGAAAGATTTTCTGATGAGTTCCAGGATATAAATAACACCCATTCCTCCTATAAATTATCTTTGTCAGCCAATATCTCAGTATATGATATATTTAAATGGAACCTAACTCAGCTGATTAAATGTTAAAAAGTAGTTCACATTGAAATAGTACATTAATGTTTGCAAAGCAACATTATCTCATATGATGATATATGTAATCTTCCCATTAAGGAAGGAAAAATATGTTAAACATTAAAGTATAAGGTGACATGATTTATTTGAATTCCTTTCTGAGATATCAAAACTGAGGGAAGATCTGTGCCTTTAAGTGACAGTGAAAAGGACAGTGAAACATTCGTGAATGTTTTGCATTACAACTTTTTTTTTTTTTGTCTGAAGCTGTTTTCATCAGTGTTTGAATATTCCCACCATCAAGTTACCAAGACTGGTAACTCCTCTGTACCTTAATATTATTTGAGGCCTAACTCAGACACAGGGAATTTAAAAAACTGAAATTCCTTAGCCAAACAAGCTAGTATATAGCAAAGGTAATCTTTCAACTTAGTTCTTTTGATTCCAATGATGGCCCTCTCACCACTACGTCTGAAAGCCCCTCATCTATATACATTAGGATCCTCTAACATATAATGAAAATATGATTTTCACACAAAATTTTATCTTTCTTCTTATGGGAAAACTGAGCTTTCCATATTTTTATCCAATTTAAATTTTGAAAAGAATAGACAAGGTTGGATAGGAATGAAAAGTCCTTACAACATTTATTGAAAATAAAATCCAGGGGCAGCTAAGTGGCACAATAGATAGAACACCAGCCCTGAAGTCAGGAGGACCTGAGTTCAAATCTCATCTCAGACTCATTTCAATACTTCCTATCTATATGACCCTGAGCAAGTCACTTAACCCCAAATGCCTCAGTAAAATAAAATAAAATAAAACCCAAATCCTCTGGATTAATAATAAAATTTGAAGAGCAAGCTTATACATAGAGTATTTTCTCTGTTCCCTTTCTTAATCATCTGTTTTTTTTTCTTCTGAAATTTCTTTACTGTACATTAAATAATGTAAATAAATTTGTTGATATTATTTAATAATAACACCTACCTCTCACCCATTACCTTTTCCTGATCCCACTCACTTATTATTTTTTAGAACTCAATGCCTCACAGAATTATTTTGTGCAGTCTTTAATTATGTATTTATATTCTCTTTATCTTCCACAGAAGATAAAGATAAAAAATTCCAACCCCACTAGAATTCAAGTTCCCTATGGTCAGGGACTGTTCTGGTTTTGTCACTGTGGTCCAGACAAGTTTATGATAAACAGTAGGTTTGTTTTATTGACTTGTTGCCCTCAATCAATGACACCTGGCTCCATGACACTCTTGTTAGCAATGCTAGGTAAAATACAAGAATATTTCAATTAGTTTTCACCTCTTTTCCAAGGAAAAAACTCATTTAAAACGAAATGCCTTTATTTATACTATCAAGATATATACAAAAGGATTTTTCTACTGCTATATATTTATTAATTGGAAAAAGAATAGACTTAGAGCTAAAAGATCTCAATTAAAGCCCTGCCATTATCAGTAATTATTTATATGATCTATTTCAAAGCTTCTTAAACTGTGGCTCATAACCCCATATGGGATCATGTAACTCAATATGGGAGTCACAAAATTATGATTTATTATCACTAAATGTTTGATTTATATACCTATGTCCCCGGGTAATGTAAAATTTCTTCGGGTGGAAGAGGGGAAAAATCACCAGTGGAAAAAGTTTAAGAAGCACCGATATGTGAAATTACATCTATGAAAGCATTATTTTCATCATGTGTAATCTCAAAGAGTGATTAAATGATCCCTGTAGTCACTTCCTGCGCTGATATCCAGTGTTCTAAATCTTTATTATTTTAGCTTACTAAATATTACATATACATACATACATAATTTTTAAAATCTTTCAGTTTATACGCCAGATAAATATGAAAAAGTAAAATTTTTTTCTGAGAGAAAAATATATTTTTTTCATTACTCATACTTTATACTATAGACCAAAGTGTCAAACTCAAATAAAGAGAAGGAGGGGGTAGTATACTAAACCATACTTACAATTACTTCGAGCAGCATATAAACTTTAGAAAACTATATATTCACATTAACAATACCCTATTATTATTTTTGTTAAGTAATTCTAATTTCATTTAATCTGGTTTCTCTAGTACTGCTATTGTGAGTCATTTTGACCCACAGGCTACATATTTGACATCTCTGCTATAGGTAGTCCATCTGGCATATAGAAAGCACTATTCAATCTTAAAAAACTTTTTTTTTTAATTTTAAATATTAAAATTATTTTTCTAAGATCCCACTAAGACAAATACTAATAATCAAAATCATTAACACTTTCCTCTTAGATATATTTCTAGTGTTCAAAATAACAAAAAGGTATTTTTGAATAAAATTGAAGCATCCTAACATAATACTGATTAGAAACAGTTTCCATACTCTGAGGATTTTTGATATCATGGATATATAGTCAATTTCCTCTCTCATAAAGATCACAAATCTCCCCTGTCCCTTTAGAGTTTACAAATTGTTGTGGGGGAAAAAAAAACCTTCAACAAATCAAGGGATAAGCCTCTCTATACTAAGCTAGGTTGGTTGCAAGGCTTCTGGTATACAATGTTACCAACCCATACTCAAAATCTTTCCAACTTGGCAAAGACAAAAACAGCTTGTTTTCTCCAAATACAGTCTTTAAGAACTGAGAATCACCTCAAAACCACAGAAATTCATACTGCAGTTTTAACCTTTTAGATTTTGAAACTGAACTGAGTTTTGGGATATCCTATATTTTAAAATAAAACTGCTCTGAAACAATAAAAAGAATTTTTCTAAATGAAACATCTTAAAACTCAAGACTAGCAACAGCTTCAAAAAGTGAAAATCCTATTCAAATTCATTAAAAAAAAAACTTCATGGCTAAAGACAACATAGAATGTTAGATATAACAAGTGGGTTGGGCATTAGAAAATTTAATTTATATTTATAGTTCTAATTTTGCTATTAGCTAGTTTTGAGACTTTAGGTAAGTCTTGATTCTCTTGGCCGCATATCTACAGGGTTAGCCTGAATGAGCTATGTCTAAGCTCTCTTCAATTTTTGAAATCCCAAGAATAAGTATACTGGAACTCTAAGAAAATCAACTAATTTTTTTTTAAAAAATAACTTCAAGAAAGTTGTAGGATGTAAAATGAGTTCACATAAATCACCAACATTTCCAAATATTATCAATAAAACTCAACAGAAAGAGATAGAAAAAAAATTCATTTAAAATAACTATAGAATGTATAAAATATTAGCTAATCTTCCTGACTAGACATAAACCAAAACCATATGTATTATAAAACACATAAAAGGAAAATAAAGGAAAACTCTAAATAAAGGGCAATTGAGGAAACATTTTTTCATTAATTTTAATGCTAACTACCTAAATTATGTACTTGTTGCCCTATCAAGCTACCAAAATTATTACTTTAGAGACCTAGAAAAAAATAGTAACAAAATTCATCAAGAACAAAAAGTTAAGAATCTCTAAAAAAAATAAATGAGAAGGGAGGGAATCTAACCATACCAGACTTCAAATTTTACTACAAAGCAGTGATCATTAAAATTATTTGGTACTAGTTAAAAATATATAGAAGTTAATCAATGGATTAGGTACATAACCTATAGAAGCAAAAGAATATGGGAGCATAGCGTTTGATAAACTCTACTGTGATATTAACTCACTAATTGATAAAAATTGCTGGGAAAATTGGACAATAGTTTGGCAAAAAGTACATATAAAACAACTTCTCACACTAACCAAGACAAGCTCCACAACATAAAAGGATAATAAATACAAGCAAATTAGAGAAACATAAACAAAAAAGAGCATCAATAAACATAAAATAGGCAATTTTGTTGATATGAAATTTAAAAGATCTTGCACAAATAAAACCAATGCAACTAAAATTAGAAGGAAAGGGAGTAACCAGGAAAAAAATCTTTACAGAAAATTTCTTTGATAAAGGTCTCATTTGCAATGTATATAAGAAATTTATTCAAATATATAAAAATAAGGACAAGCCCCAATTGATGATAAGTCAAAGGATACAATAAGCAATTTCAGTAGTGAAAGAATACAAGAAGAAATCCAAGCTATCCCTAGCCTTATGAAAAAGTCCAAATTATTAATAGAAAAATTCTAATAAAGCAATTCTAAAATTTCATATCTATCTAATTAGGAAAGTTGAGAAAAATGGAAAATGATAAATGATAGAGAGATTATATGATAAGTAGATCTTTTAATAACCTACTGAATTGAATATGGGTCTAGCCATGCTAGATAATAATTTGGAATTATGCCCAGAAAGTAACTAAATTACATAAAACTCTTTGATCCAGTGTTACAATTAAAAGCCTTAAAACCAAAGATATCAAAAAGAAGACAAAAGTGTGTGTGTGTGTGTGTGTGTGTGTGTGTGTGTGTGTGTGTGTGTGTAATTTATCAGATCTCCTGGAGTGAAAAAGAATAGGAATTAAAGGAACATTCATCTATTGAGGATTGGCTGAACAAATCATGATATATGAGTTTAATAGAACGCTATTGTAAGGCAAGGAATGATTCGAAGGAATGTTTTCAGAGAAATCTGGGAAGAGTTATATGAACCTGATCAGTTCACTTTCATCAAGTGAAGGAAATAGGATGAAGAGAAAAATTTATGCATCAATGTAAACATAACTGACCATGAAAAACTTAAATACTATTTTCAGTGCAATAAACAACCACAATTTCAAAAGATCGATGATGAAGTATGGAATCAATGATGAAGTAGCACAACCAAATAGAGAAGTGATGGACTTAAGATACAGATTGAAACATATATTTTGAAAGCCTGAACAATGTAGGAATTTGCTTTGTTTGACTATGCATATTTATTACAAAGTCTTTTTTATTATTACTATTCTTTCCCCCTATTTGGAGAAAGGAAGAAAGGAAAATAGATTATTTTAATTGAAAAAAAATTACTTGGGGAAAAAAAAGCTATACAGCCATATCCTCTAACGTACTCAGATATCATAGAAGGGTAAAATATTGCACATTGAACAAAGGAAGACAAAAAAAAAAAAGTATGACGACTTCTTAAGTAAACCACAGGTCTGACCTTCATTTTTAAACTATTGCATTATTAATGGAGAGGACAGGAATTAAGATCCATCTTCTTCATAAAATTTATATTGTTCTATAGTTGTTTGTTCTAATTGCACAATTATATTCTTTTGCTATCCGCTATCCTTTGCAGAAGAAAACTATGACCAAGTATTATATTCCAACTTTGAAGAAATTCTACATCAGTAAATAATACTATTTTTCAATTTCCTTATTTTGTTTTGCAGAATCTTGAAATAATTATTGAGAAATTTTAAATGTTTTAATCAACTCCATCTCATCTCTGAAAAAGACATTTAAAAAAAATGAAAGAAAGAAACCTATTTAACAAAAAAATGTAATAGTTAAGAGAATGGATAGGTCTTAATGTCATCTGGTGACTTGTGCTTATGAATAATTTGCAATATTCCTATTATGCATGATCTATGTAAAAAGAGGTGTCAAAAAGTGAAAACTCACAAATGCATAGTAGCTGAGTCCCTCATTAAAACAACAGAAAATAATTAAAGAGTATGAGGAAAGTAAATGAGTAATGTGATAACAAGGATTAGTGTTTACCAGGCAGTAGAATTGCTCAACCAAAATAAAGATAGAAAGGGTTTATAGACCACCAAATACTTGACTGTTACATCTGCCAAAGGTGTAGTGGCTAGAAATCTAGGCTTGAAATCAGAAATATTCATTTTCGTGAGTTCAAATCCAACTTCAAATACTTACTATGACCATGAGCAACTCATTTAACCCTGTTTGCCTCAGTTCCTCATCTGTAAAATGAGCTAGACAAGGAAATGGCAAACATTCTAGTATTTCTGCCAAGAAAAGCCCAAATGGGGATCACAAGTCAGAAACAACTGAAAACAAATGTTTGCCAGTCAATATTCATAAATGCCATTTTCTAAGTTCAAGAAATACAGAAGTGAAAACCCATATGTATACCTTATAGACTGATACAATAGACATGCCTTCATTTTTGGAGGATAACAAGGAGCAAAAGTCACTAGGTGCACTGACTTACAGTTGACCATGATCCAATTCAAAAAATAGACTAAGAAGTTATATAAATTCAAAAGAAGCTTTAATACAATCATAGGAACCACAAGAAGTATTTACATTTTACAAAATAATATTTAACCATAATATCAGCCAAAATAATAATTAAAATTTATTATCAAATATAATATATAATCATAATTATATTAATATTTCATTGAAGAGATAACTATTTGATATCATAACCTTTTTTATTCTTATATTTAATGTGGTTTTCTTGAATTAATTTGGGGATTTTGGGGGGAGGAATATACATTTGCTTCAATTCAATTCAAACAAGCACTGAATAAACACCTACTATGGTAGATGATGCAAAGCAAAGATGAAACTGTATCTTCCCTAAAGGAACCTAGAGTTTCCTGGGGAGAAAAAGGAGAAGATAATCAAATATCAAATATAAATTATATGGTCTAGTGAGTAGCATGCAAGTCTTGGGAATCAGAGAGATTGAGTTCCAATTTTGCTTCAAATCCTAGTTGCTTGACTCAACACAAGCCACTTAACTGTTCTCAGCTTCAGCTTCCTCATCTGCAAAATGGGGATATGATAATAATAGCACTTGCCTCAAAGAGTCATTATGCATATCATTTTGCAAATCTTAAATGTTAAGATGGCAGTTAACAGACTGCCTTTTTAAACTTGTTATATCATCATTCATGTTATATAATCAATCATGCATCTGAGGCCAACTCCAGTTGTCTTGATCTATATCTTGCCATTGGACCAAAATGATGGCTCCAGAGAAACTGATGACTTTGCACAGTCCTTTCTCACTTAAATGCAATTCGCTTGCAAATAATGATATCTCTTTCTTGATATCATGATCCTCTTCAAAGACAAAAAAGCAAATAACAATTTGTGAGAAGTAGTATTTGACCCACAGAGACCCAAATGGCCAACTGCAATTAAGGTACTTCCTTCCTTCCTTCTTTCCTTCCATGTATTCTTCCTTCTTTCCTTTTCTTCCTTCCTTTCGTCCTGCCTTCTTTGCTGCCTTCATTCCTTCCCTCCTCTCCCTCAGTCCATATAGGGAGTCATAACCTTACTTGCAGGTACTCTGCCCTTAAGAATACAAATTTTGATCTAAAACCTCTCCAGATATCTTAGGGTTTATGGGCTTTTTTATGGACCTTGCCTTAGACTCAAATGACTCTGGCTCTTAATTATTGATCAACAACGGGGCTTGGCCCAAGTTTCCTTGGTCATTATTTGGATCTGATGACTCAGAGTGAGGGTAAGAAGTAATTATTTCCATTTTGGCCAGAAACATTAAGGTTATTCCCCAGATATTTTAAGTAGGTAAAAGAGGCCATTCTTTGCCTCATTCCTTACCCAATTTTAGTCCCTGAATGGGCACTGACTTAAGACAAACTGAGACCTTGGAAAGACCTCAAAAGGCCTTCCAGTGTACCTAGAGCCATCTCCAGGAGTCCTGATCAATATCTCTCCAGGGGACCCAGATGGCTCAGAAGGAGAGAGTGAGGCTGGTGACTTTGTATAGCCCTCCCTTACTTAAATTCAATTCACTTAAAAGTTACAGAATCTCCTTACAGATATCATCCTTATCTTCAAGAACAAAGGACAAACAATAACAATAATTATTTAATATCATAGTGTATATGGTACATGCAACATGTCACATCTGTTTCTCCCCAAACATTGGGAATCAAAACCACTATGTACAATTAAGTGCTTGTCCTAGTCCAAATGTGAGAATTCCTTTCTAATGCAGAAAACCATGTTCTTAAAGCCCAACTGTCTCACCATTATTTTCTAATAGATTTTATTTTATTGTGGTTTTTCCATGCTATTTCCCACTTGTATTTCATTTTTCATTTCTTTCCTAGTGTGTTCACATTTCAGGTGGTTTTGAATGACCATACTTATCGATATTAGACAGAACTAAACATAGAAGAAGGAACAAGAACTACCTCGTGTGAATCCAGGCCCAAAATAGCATTCTTTTGGGTAGTGCTTACTATAAATCTATTCACTTGTCAGTAGAGAATCTGTAAAACTTTTCTCCCTTATTACAATTGAAAAAACCCTGAAGAGGAAGTCCAGGACATCTTCATTCCAGTATTGGCTCTACTGATCACAAACTGAATCAAACTTTGGCAAACTTTTGATCCAAATTTAAGTTTCCTCCCCTGCCAAACAATGAGGGGGGACTGGTTACCATTAAGTTGCCTTACAAATATAAATCAGTCTGTGAGAATTTGAGATTTCCACTTATAAGAAAAAGAAAGAGTAAACAGTTGTCAAAGATGGCTCTCCAAAAACTAATTACAAACTCTTCAAAGTTCTTATCATCACTGTGATGACTCTGATCATCGAACATTACTTGAGTTTGATCTCTAGCTTGAGACCTCCTTAAGTACTAATATGCTTTCCCTTCTTGTTTCTATTTCCACTTTCAGAATACTTAGCATGCCCTGCGGATAGCTCATGTTTGGGTCCTTACAAATTTCAGGAATATGTTTTAAGATGAAAGTTACATCTGGGATTACTATCGTAAATTAGCTTTTCATACTTTGCCAGCTCAAAGGCATCTATAATCATTAGAATAAAATATAGTTGATTCCCAATCATTCTAGGCATAATTGTTCAAGGCACAGTAATCTCTCAATAGGATTGGTTAGTTATTTCTACATCTCTTTCTCACCATTTTTGTTGTGAATTTCACATCAAAACTTTAGCCAAACATTGGCACAAAAAAAAAGAGAAAAGTTCAACTGGTCACTCAGACCTAAAACTTTTCCCAGGAACAAAAGTAGGATAGAAAAGAGCATGGTTGCAGAAGTCTATGGGAGGCAAAAGCAAAAAATAAATAAATAAATAAATAAATAAATAATAATAATAATGTAAGTACTTTTGTTCTTTCCATATCTTTACTCTTTGTAAAAAGGTTACTGTTGTTAATAGGCTAAAATGAGATTATAGTTCCACCCTTTTGCATTTGAATGGGGGGAACATACTAGAATGTGGGCTGAAACTAAAAACAATAGAGACACCCCCCCAACTTCCCAGGGGAAGTTTAGAACCCTGAGAGAGAAATATATCCAGCCTCACTTTGAAAGAATGACATTATATCAATTACTACAATAGGACAGCATATAATTCAATAATAGATTTCAACTGAATTTAACAAATTTTATTAAGTATCTAATATATATATGTGTGTGTGTGTGTGTGTATGTATGCATTTATATGTATAAAACTAAATACTATGCTACCAACAAAATGCATATCTGCCCTGTATGATCATATTTTTTAATATAAGGAATTCACACTACATATACATGTAGATATAACACAATATGTGGAACACTGTAAACAAATGAATGCGGCATACAAGTTCTGGGAATGTCTAAAAAGGAAGAGAGCATTTTCATTTGGGATTTATGGAGGACTAAACTGGAGCCAACTCAAACCAGCTGTCAAGTTAATTGCTTAATTTTCAGCAGGAGCATTTATATTTTAGAAATGGGAAAATGCTGGTTCTGGTTTGTCGATTGTCTACACTAAAATGATGGAGAAAATGTGAATGGTGTACATTAAAGTCACACACACACACACACACACACACACACACACAGTCAGCTGTATAGAGAGATATCTACATATATAGAGCTATAGGTATATGGATAAATGCATACATTTATATACAGACATATATCTATATATAGATATATAGATATAGATATATACATCATATATACATATATAGATATATATACATACATCATATATACATACATGCATATATAGATAGATAGATATACATGCATGTATTCACACACATGCACAAATATAAATATGCACATATATAGTTACACATAGGCACACAAATATATATACACATGAAGAAATGCATACAAACATATACACACATGCATATATACACAGACACACTTACACTTGTGTATGCATATATATATACATATATAACACATATACACATGCACATAATACATACATACATGCACATGTATTCACAATTGCATGTACATACATATGCACTTTATACATACATGTATATACATGGAGAAATTCATACAAGCATGTATGCTCACATGTCTATACACACATTAATGCACATACATACACACATTCACACACATACATATACACAGAGAGAGATAAAATATACATATATGAACATATATATACACAGGCAATGCATATATATATATATATATATATATATATATATATATATGTGTGTGTGTGTGTGTGTGTGTGTGTGTGCGTGCACATAAATATGCATATGTGTATATATTCACACATGTACATATATGCATGTATGCATAAGTACACAGTCTATACATATGAAGAAATGCATGCAAACATATACACACATGTATAAATTATTTCATATGTGTATCATGTCCATGTATATGAATTTTTGTGCATGTGTGTATACATACATGAATGTATGTAAATATGCAAGTGTATACTAATGCACATATATGCACACAGAGAAATGCATGCAAACATATACATTCTTTTGTATATACACACATACACACATGAATACAGAGACATACAGTGTACATACATACACATGCATATATGCACATGAAACATATACATATATACACACATTGAGCATATACACAAACACACATGCACTATACACATATTCACACATTCACATATGTAAACACAACAAAAATGCATATGACTATAAACACAAAAATGTGTACACACATATATACACACAAACATATGCATACAAAGAAACAATATACAAATATGCAATATATAATATACACAATGCATGCATACATATATATGTACACACATGTGCATTGCCCACACAAATATATGTATATGCACACATTTACATAAACACATACACATACACAAACTATATACACATACATAGACATACAAAAATATGCATACACATACCCACACATACACATATATGTAATCCATACATGCACTGTGTATATATGCACATGCAAGCATATGGTGTGTATGCATTATGTGCATGTAAATGTGCATACTTACATGTGCATGTGTGCATTCTATACCAACATATACATATGCATGTATTCACATGCATGCAGACACAGACACACACACACACACACACACACACACACACACACACACACATATATATATATATATATATATATATATATATATATATATATATATATAGACACACACACGTGTGTGTATATGTGTGTATATATATACATATATATACATATACATGTATATATATGTATATATACACACATACACACTTACAGTTACATACACATGCAACACATGCATACACACATGCAATATACACATATATCACAGATAAAAACATACACACAGAAATGTATGCAAACATACACACAGGCACATGCACACATATATACACATACAAACAAACACATACACATATATGCACATGTAAACACACAAAAACATATGCTCACAGGAGCATGTACATGCACACATATATACACACAAACACAGATACACAGATTTATGCACAAACATATATCCAATACACACATGCATAGATATAGATATAGTAGATATAGATATACACACACACACAAACACACATATGCACATGGAACCAGATGTATGCACATATACACACAATGCATACATGCATGCAATACACACATGTGCCCAATGCACATATGCAAACACATATATACACATGCAATATACTTAAATATTCACACATTTACAAATGTAAACACACATGTACACAAGGAATATACACACATGCACATATATACACACATGCACACATACAAATATATACACACATAAGCACACATATACACAGGGATACACATACGCACTACACAGATTAGGTAAACACACATAAAACTAACCTACTCACACAACATATTTACCCCATTTGAATGTTTGGTAATACAATATAAGAGATCACTTAGCTTAGAGTAAGGAGAACTGAGTTCAAATATGACCTCATTCATTTTGCATGACCCTGAATATGCTATTTCACTTCTGTTTACCCAAGTTTCCTCTACTAAAAATGGAAATAATAATAGCATCTACTTCCCAGGATGTTGTGAGGATCATATGAGATATTTGCACAACACTTAACACCTTGCCTAGCACATAACAGGCTCTATCTATATAAATGTTAGCTAGCAGCAGCATTACTACTAGTATTATTTCTAAAAAGTCACAAGACTTTTCATGTAATTTGTTCATATGGAGTCAGTGTGTGTCAAAAACAAAACTAGAACACAGATTTTCCTGACTCTGAAGCTGCCTCTCAATCTACTATACCACATTTCCTATATTTTAGCAATTGTGATTTAATGGATGGCTCTTTTCAGTCCCCAGACAATAATTTGATATATAGTTGTATAAACATCATATGATAAGGTAGAGTCTGAGTACTTGGGTCCAAACTCTGGCTCTGCCATTCACTGTACATTGTGTGCTTTGGGACCAACCCCGTTACCTTCCTAAGCTTCTCGGACACAAAACGAGGGATTTGGACAGAGACGACTTCCAAGGGCCCTTCTTTCTATGGCTAATGTCTGATCAAATGAGTGTGAGGCTAGAAAACTAATAGTGTGTGTGTGTGTGTGTGTGTGTGTGTGTGTGTGTGTGTGTGTGTGTGTGTGAAATTTTCTTCATATAAAAATTGAAGGAGTTAGACTAGAGACCATCCCTTCCAGTTCCCTTCCAGTTCTGAATCTAATATCCTATTAAAAGAAGGTTTTGAGAGATCATGCCCACACACACACTCATGCATATACACATATACACCTATATTCATATTCACAAACATATATAGAGAATATAGAGATATATATCCATTGTATCTTTCTATATTTGTGTGCATATGGATATAGTTGTATGCAACTCTCTACAGGCGCATCTGTGTGTGTGTGTGTGTATAGGATATAAGTATGTGCAATTCTATCTGTGAATGTATATCTGTGTCTGTGCATGTCTCTAAATGTGAGTTTATGTATATAGGAATTTGCATCTCTCCATATGTGTATCTGTGTGTGTGCATTTCTATATATGTATATATCCCTATGTATGTGTGTATCTCTATATATGTGTATATCTCTATGTGTGTGTATGTCTCTATGTATGTATGTCTCTATACATGTTTATCTCTCTATGTGAATACATGTATATATATATATGCATCTCTCTAGTGTTTATTTCTATATATGTATATATAGCTATATGTATATCTCTCCATATATGTGTTTCTCTATATGTGTATATCTCCATGTATGTATTTATCTCTTCATATTTGTTGTATGTCTATATGTGTGTATATGTATATAGATATAGACAGACAGATAGATAAATAGATAAATAGATGATGGATGGAAGATAGATAAACATGACTGGTTATGATGGAAAATTAGACCCTTTTTAATGATAAAAATAAAATTGTGACTTTTAATTATTTTCATTCCTTATTAATCTGCATATATTTATTAGCTTTTATTACCTAATGACCCAAACTTTTACATTTTCAATACGATTTAAAACTTTTTATTAAGTACCTGATTACAAAATACTATACAAATGCCTGAAAGGGATTCAAAATTTATTCTTATTCTTTATGAAGTCTTTTTTCTAAGAACAGGCTAAGATTCAAATAAAAACAACCAGAGCACAAAACAATATTGCTTAAATCCATCAAAGAGAGAGACAAAATACTTCATTGTTAATAGTAACTTTATAGTAGGTTTTCATGGAAGCAATAGCACTCAATTTAGGCTTTAAATCTAGTAGTCAAAGATGGAAAGGTTGGACATTCCAGGAATACCTACATGAGACAGAGGAGGGAAAGAACAGGGTATGTTTAGTAGAAATGAAATATTTTAGTTTGCCTGAGATACATAATAAATCAAGAAGATATGAACTATGTCTGGAAAAAGAAGACAGCCTCAAATTATGAAGTACCTAGAATAAGAAATAGTAAACAACAGAAATCAGTAAAGAGTTTTGAGCCAACAAGTAGATATCAAGTCTGTATATAAGGAAGTTTAATCGAGAAAGGTTAATCTAGTCTGAAGGGGTGGATTAAAGCCGAGAAAAGTAGTACTATTAAGACCTATTCAGAAGCATCTGAAATAGTCCAGTTAGGTTTCAATGGAGACCTAAACTAGGATTATGGCAGCAAAGAAAAAGGGGGGATGGATTAAGAGATAGTGAGTAATAGAACATAATAATTAATTCAATATGAGAAGTGAGCAAGAAGGAAGAGTCAAAGATAATGCCCAGATTTTAAATGTGTGAGACTAGACCACTAGAGTGTTATTATTGACGGAAATAATGAAGAGAAAAAACAAGTTTAAAAGGGGAAATATTGTGACAGAGTTTAAATAATTTTACTATATTATGCTTTAGATTGTCAGCATTGAAATTGATAGAGGCATACTTTGTTTCACAGATCTTCAAAGCTATTCCATGGTATTGTGTTGTTTTTTTTTAAACAAATTGAGACATTGTGGCTACCCTGTGTCAAGTCAAGCAAATCTATCAGCACCAATTTTCCAGCAGCAGGTGCTCACATCATGTCTTTGGATCACCTTTTAGTAATCCTCACAATATTTCAAATGTTTTAATTATTATTATATCTATTATTGTAATCTGTGATCAATATTTGCTGATGCTATTGAAATTGTTTAGGGGGCACCATGAACTACATCCAAAGAAAAGGGTGAACTTACTAAATATCTGTTCTGACTGATCCACCAAACTGTCATTCCATGTCTCTCTGTCCTTCTCCTGGGATCTCGCTTCTTCATTAGACACAATATTGAAATCAGGCCAGTTAATAACCGTGCAATGGCCTCTAAATATTCAAATGAATGGAAGAATAAATTGATGTGGAAAACTTCATTGTTATCTTATTTTATTCAATTGCCACTGCCAGCACAAGCTTCAGCAATCACAATCCTCGTCAGTCAATAGCTATCAACTTTGAGACCAGACCCTCTACTAAAAAGATTACTACTTGCTAGAGGCTCAGAAGACAGTGAGCACTTTTTTAGCAAGAAACTATTTTTTAAATTTAGGTTTGTACATTGTTTCTTACTCATAATACTATAACATACTTAATAGACTAGAGTATAGATATGCTGGGAAACCAAAATAAAAAATGTATGTGACTCATTTTACCACAGTTGTCTGGAATTAAATCTACAAAATCTCCAAGGCTTGGCTATATACAGAATCAGTAAGATTTGGGTTTACTTCTGGCCTCTAACACTGATTACATCTCTGAAAACTCTTATTATCCCAAGAACCATAAGAAACAGAAGGTTTATCTATCTGCCTTGGTGAAAGGAATTTCCCAATCAAACCACATGATTCCCATGTATAGAAAAGCAAAACAAAAATTCATTTAGAAATACATATAAACCTTGTCTCCCTGAAAAACTGTATAATAAGCTTCATGAAAGAAAGTACGAGATACACACATTTATTTTGCTAACAATTCCTTAGAAAACATTAAAATTGTAGCAGGTACATAATACTATCTAAACTGACTTTATCAAGAAATCTTTTTTGTTAGGATTCATATGTTTCATTAGAACTTTTTTCTTCTCAACCTTTCACAGCCTCATTGTTTAAATACCCTGCCTTTTATATATATATAGCATTGAATTCACTTTGTTGTTTGATCAAATGAGAAAATATTTGTAAAGCACTTATAGCACAATGTCTGGCACATAGTAAGCCCTTTGTCATATCATGGTCCCTTTTGGCAATCTAGTGTAAACTATGTGCCTGATGCTAAGTGAAATGAGCAGAACCAGGAGGTCATTGTACATGGCAACAATAAGATTATGTGAAGATCAATTCTGATAAACATGGCTCTCATCAGCAATGAGATGATTCAGACTAGTTCCAATGGTCTTGGGATAAAGAGAGCCATCTGCACCCAGAGAGAGGACTGTGGGAACTGAGTATGGATCACAACATAGTATTTTCATTCTTTTTGTTGTTGTTTGCTTGCATTTTGTTTTCTTTCTCATTTTTTTTCTTTTTTTTTAATCTGATTTTTCTTGTGCAGCAAGATAATTGTATAAATATGTATAGAAGAATTGTACATGTTGAATATATATTAGATTACTTGTTGTCTAAAGGAGGGGATGGGGGAAAGGGAAGGAAAAAAAAAGAACACAAGATTTTGCAAGGGTGACTATTGAAAATTATCTATGCATTTATTTTGAAAACAAAAAAAAAAACTTTAATAAAAAAGTAAAAAAAAAAGATAAATATTTCACATATTTTTTTCCATTTTCTCTATTCAGTCTAGGGAATCCAATATTTGAATTTAAAATAAGAGCCTACCTGAATCATTCTACATAATGCTGCCCAATTAGTCATTTATAGTATGTAATGTTAATATAGCACCTTAAGGACTGAAAAGTGTTCTACAAATATCATCTCATTTTACTCTCATACCAATCCTGGAAGATATTCCTCTTATCCTTCCTTGAGAAAATGAGAAAACTGAGGCAGACAATTCAATCTCTTGCCCAGACTCAGAGCTAGTAAGTGAGGACAGAAACAAATGCAAATGTCTAATGCTCTATCAACAGTCATTCTCTTGCCAATTAGAAATATTAATTTAAAATATTAATGATTATGCAACCACATGCTTCTCTCCCAGCCTTATTCAACTGTTCAGTCATATCTTTCTATTTGTAACCCCATGAAGCATAGCATAACATTGTTACCTGTAGGGTTTTCTTGGCAAAATACTGGAGTGGTTTGCCATTTCGTTCTCTAATGAATGAAGGCAAACAGGGTTAAGTGACTTGCTTAATAGGATCATGCAGCTAGTAAGTGTCAAAGGTCACATCTGAACTCAGCTCTTTCTAGCTCAGCATTCAATGATCTGAATCACGGATTTTTCCCCTCCCCCCCAAAAAAAAAAAAGAAAAGAAAAAAAAATTTCAATGACTATTGCCACAACTGAAATCCCTTAATCTGACTTTTCCAAATCCTTCAAAAGCTTTAATATTTTTCTAATTTATTTCCAAATATATTCCTAATGGCTATTCACCTTTCCTCTATTCTACCCATAAAGGCAAAATCATTTTCCCCTAAACATTACTTTTGTTTTTCCCCTTTGACACTTTTGTTAATGGCTTAGTCTTACAATGCTTCCACCCTCTTCTTTGGCTAGTTAAATCCTACCCAGAGGAAACATTTTTACAGTCAAAGGTTGAGATAAAGGCCTCATTTCCAAAATATATAGAGAAATGACTCTAATATATAAGAAATCAAGCCAATCTCCAATTGATAAACTGTCAAAGGATATGAACAGATAATTCTCAGATAAAGAAATTGAAACTATTTCTAGTCATATGAAAAGATGCTCCAAATCATTAATAATCAGAGAAATGCAAATTAAGACAACTCTGAGATACCACTACACACCTGTCAGATTGGCTAGAATGACAGGGAAAGGTAATGCAGAATGTTGGAGGGGATGTGGGAAAAGAGGGACACTGATACATTGTTGGTGGAACTGCGAATACATCCAGTCATTCTGGAGAGCAATTTGGAACTATGCTCAAAAAGTTATCAAACTGCATACCCTTTGATTCAGCAGCGTTGCTACTGGGTTTGTATCTCAAAGAGAGATCTTAAAGAAGGGAAAGAGACCTGTATGTGCAAGAATGTTTGTGACAGCCCTCTTTGTAGTGGCCAGAAACTAGAAACTGAGTGGATGCCCATCAATTGAAGAATGGCTGAATAAATTGTATATGAATAGCATGGAATATTATTGTTCTGTAAGAAATGACCAACAGGATGAATACAGAGAGGCCTGGAGAGACTTACATGAACTAATGCTGAATGAAATGAGCAGCACCAGGAGATTGTTATATACTTCAACAACAATGTATGTTCAACTGTATGATGATCAATTCTGATGGACATGGCCCTCTCCAACAATGAGATGAACCAAATCAGTTCCAATAGAGCAGTAATGAACTGAACCAGTTACACTCAGCGAAAGAACTCTGGGAGATGACTATGAACCACTACATAAAATTTCCAATCCTTCTAATTTTGTCTGCCTGCATTTTGGATTTCCTTCACAGGCTAAATGTACACTATTTCAAAGTCTGATTCTTTTTGTTCAGCAAAACAACTGTTTGGACATGTATACATATATTGTATTTAATTTATACTCTAACATATTTAACATGTATTGGTCAACCTGCCATGGGGGGAGGGGGAGAGGGGAAAAATTGGAACAAATGGTTTGGCAATTGTCAATGTTGTAAAATTACCCATGCAAATATCTGGTAAATAAAAACTATTAAAAATTTAAAAATAAAATAAAATAATAAAAAATAAACAAATCCTAACCAGTAATCCAAGGGACTTTTCACATTTCTCTTTCTCCATCAACCAGTCCCAGACTACCCAAGTCTTAAATAATCTCTTCTTCCTTTTAACTACCATACTACAAAGATATTAACTGATATTATATTATTCATTGTCTTGTGGCATTTCTATTATTCAGGATGGTTATTGTAATTCTCTTTATTCCCACAAAAACCTCTTCCTTTTCCTTCCTGTGCTTCTCCCTACAAACATACACACATGCACATGCATGCAAGCACAGCACATACATACATATATGTTGGATATCCATATTTAAATATTTCTCCTCATACTTGATTTCTCACTTATGATCTAGTTTCTCCATGTGAAGTTTTTTTTTTAGCTTTTGTCTTAACAGGTGACAAATTTGTTTTGTCTAACTATACTAAAATACAGTAAAATTTTCCCTACAGTAGAAGCTGTATTTTATACTCCTTTAAATTCCCTCATATTAATGACTAATCTTTGTTCATTGATGTTAGCTGTGAATAAGGATGTTTCTCAGCCAAAATGAAACAAGTTATACTAAAAGGGAAGGAAGAAGTTACTTATGTGGTATAAATAGTAAGCACATAATATTAACTAGACCTCACCAAAAAATAGGCCTTGATTTCCAATTAACAGGTAGGCTCCACAAAGTTATGATTTTAGAAATAGTAACAGACCAAAGAAAGCTGTGGCATTATATCCCTAAAGCATGATCCCACTTGAAGAACTGAACACAAAAATTCCTTCTAAATTCATCTGATTTTAATGAGAATTGAATAGTCACTGTTTCAACTGAAACTATATAGATTTTTTGGAATCCAATAGACTATAAATAGATTCTAAATTCAAATAGAATAGTTTCAAGACAAGCAAGCAAGCTACTATAATATTCTGGGTCTGCTTTGGTTTATGTATTTGTGTTAAAGGCAATTTTTGAAATAAATTCTTACTGATGATGCATAAAATGTACAAAAGTTTTAAGAGTGAACCTGACAAAATTATGAAACAAATTTTGAATGTGACTTAGAGACTTTATGTGGAAGAATCCTCATGGAAAACTAATAGATTGGGGGAAAAACAAGTGAGATTTTCTGTATGAGGAAAGAGAATTGCTTTCATATAGATTGTGGGCACTAAGGTAACTCCGCAAACTGAACTACTAAGCATTCAATTTGCAGAAAGTCCAATTCAAAGGGACAAGCCACACTTTTCTAATGCCAAAAGTTTGATTGCCTAAAACACTATTTTCAGAGAATTCCCATAAAGGTCAGAAAAAGAAATATAAGTGCATTCTCAAGATTTCTCTAAAGAACTTTAGAATTGTCCCATGTCTCCCACGTCTACCATGGGAGACACTCCATCCAGCATGGTTTGCCCACAATACAGTGATATCATTTTGGTCCGCTTTCAAAGTGAAGAACAACCAACACCAAAATATTTATAATAGCACTTTTTGTGGTAGCAAAGAATTAGAAATGAAGTGGATTACCCTTCAATCAGGAAATGATCAAGCAAATGATTTTATATAGATATAATGGGATATTATTACTAATGTCCGAGTATATCAGATTATGTAAATATTTCCATACTTTTCTGTGTTGTTTCTTATAGTAATAATATATATGATGATGATAGTGTAAATGGGAAGAACAACCATGAAATAATCAAAAATGAATATTGGAAAATTACTAAGAACAAGTATGGCCCCCAAAGAAGAGACATAAGCATTCACCCTCCCCTCACTCCATATTGCTTTGCGGAGGTGAGATGTCCACAAATATGATATCACTTACATTTTCAGACTTTTTCAAAGTATTTATCAGTTTTGTTTTTTTCTGTTAAAAAATTATCATATTGGATGACTCTTTTAGTTGGCAGAAGAAGAAAGATTGAGAGAAATATTGATGCTATTTTAAAAAAGAGACAAATAAAACTTTATTTCTAAAACCAGAATGAAGTAGATACTCAACCACTCAACCATCAATATCTAGGATTACTAGAACACTAAATGTCTAATTTAATTAAAAATTTACCTGTTGTTATTTCTAAATGTATTTATTCAATCATTTTACAAGTATTTCTTATTCTGTATCCATTCCATTCTACCACTGAATAATAATATAACAAATATGTATAATTAAGAAACCTAATATCATCTATGTCCAAAAATAAATATCTTATTTCTGCCTTTTAAGTAGTTGGTCAATTTCTTAATGTTGAAGGAAGCCAAACAAAAAAGCAATTTGCTATATTCATAAATTTTATTTTGTAGAGTAAATAAGAAAGTCTTCCAGTGATGAGCTAATTACATCTAAAATTCATTCATCTAAACCAGGAAATTATATGAAATAGAGGGTGGGAAAAGCATATCCGGCAAATTAAGACATAGCATGTTTTTAAGGCGTCTTATTCAGTTTCAAATCAAGAAACCTAGAATAATGAAAAGAGTGCTGGATTTGGAATTAAAATATTGGCTGTGCCAGTTCCTAGCTATAGTCATTGTTCATCATTCATTCTTCATGTGATTTTAGGCAAATCACCTAGCCTCTTAAAATATGTTTCATTATCCACAAAAAAGGGGGATTGGACTACATTGTCTCCAAGATCCCCACCAGTTAAAGAATTTAGTGAGTAATCATAATATTTGCATTAAACTCAAATACCAAATATGAATAAGATTCTCCAACATCCTGGGAAAGCAAACAAAGCAGGTTTTGGTCAAACTTTGTCAGAAATTCAGCACCAATAAATTTATTAAAAGCCCTAAAAATTTAATAGAGATTTTGACAACTACGTGGGTTATATGTAATATAGTTTATTCCCTATTATGTAAGTGGCTTTTTGTTGGTTTTAAGAAGAAAAGAAAAAAAAAAAAAAAAACTATGGGGACAAAAAATTATTTTTAAAAAAATAATTAGTTCAACTTTTGAAGAAAAGCAAGTGTTCATCCTTATTTATGTACAATTTAGTGGCCAAAATAAGTAGAAAAATAACTTTGGCAAGGCAGAAATTAAAAATCAAAATGTGAAGAAATAGTGTTTTTTTTTCCTTTTAAAAGATAAGTAACTACATGAGACTTCTAGAACAACTCTACTACTCCCCAGTGTTTTCAAATCCTGCTCCTAACAGCTCTCCAGCAGATAAAAATTAGTGATACTTAAACTTCATTAGTATTATCAATATATCCATTTTCAAGTCCTGCAATGAAAGTTTAATGTGAAAGTCTTTGAAAATGTACATGAGGAGCAGCTAGGTGGTACAGAGATAGAACACTAGCCCTGGTGCCTCAGAGACCTAAGTTCAAATGTGCTCTCAGACACTTAAAACTTCCTATCTGTGTGATCCTGGGCAAATCACTTAATCCCTATTGCCTCAGGGAAAAGAAAAGGAAAGAAAGAAAAAGAAAATTTACATGAAAACAACAAAAGTGATCTCAGATGTAAGAAGCAGATCTTGGGAGGGGAGGGAATAGTTTAAAAACTTAAGTGTTCTATATAAATTTAGAGTAAAGATTATTGAGTAGTTTACTAGGCATTTCAAGCTGTAAGGGTGGGTGATAATAATCTCTCTCTCTCTCTCTCTCTCTCTCTCTCTCTCTCTCTCTCTCTCTCTCTCTCTCTCTCCATCTCTCTCGTCTCTATTTCTCTCTCTCTCTCTCTCTCTCTCTCTCTCTCTCT